>NC_079171.1:35179801-35456832 GCF_947568905.1 Ostrea edulis
TGTTTGGTAGACGAACTTGTCTCTATAAAGTATGCGCATCTTTGCTAATCTAGCCATTTTGAAATATAATATTTGCTGAATTTAAAGTTCTTGTTTGATTTCAATACCTGGTAGTTTTTTCTGGCGTGGTATATGCCGCTAGGTTGTTAATGTTGTAATAGTAATTTTCCAAAAATTCACTCTTCTCTTTTTCACTCATGTTTTCAGTAACTACATGATTTAGCTTCGTCCTCCATTCTTGAAAATAACTTGCTCTTCTAAAAATCAGCGAAATAATACGTTTTCACAATTTCCCACAAAGATATTGCCTCAGTGCAATCACAGCCGTAATCCTTCAGCATAATGCGAAAAAAAAAAATCCGAATGTTCAGATTTTTAAAGGCAAACCCGAAATTCGTGATTAATATCATGTGCGCTGATACCATCAGGCATGGGTGTTCCGATTGTGATGGATGTCCTATTGCACAACCCTTATATCTTTCTTTAGACAAATCATGAATTATATCCCAAACCCTTCCAATGCATAGGGAGATAAATAGTTCACAATATTTGTGTTGAACTTCCATCGTTCAAGAAGTATTTTATTCTGTTGCTTTTGACTATACTCATATATATTTGTTTAGTATGATTTCCTTGTTCAGGTTGAACGATTTATCTCATCATGTCAAAAGAAGGTACGTGCAACACGTCTCATGTTAATTTCCCTAAAGGTGTTGCATGAAAAATCGATAAAATACAGTTATTCATATTGATGATAAAACCAATTGTAACTTATGTCTTGATTCAAAAATTTGTGAAAATAAGTTTAAAAGACGTGTATTCATATGTCGATTTGATATATCCCTGTGAGCTCGAAATAAAGGACACCACAGAGTCATTCACTTCTGCTTCATACTTTATTGAAAGTAGGCATTAACGGCAAACTGATAACTCAACTGTATGGCAAACGGGATGATTTCAGTTTCTTCATCGTCAACTTCCGATATTTATGTAGCAATATTTATATATCTCAACTGATTCGATATGCAAGAGCTTGTTCTGCGTATAGTCACTTTTTAAATCGAGGTAAGCTACTGACAAACAAGTTGATGGTACAGGGGTTTCAATTGAAGTCAGCATTTCGCAAATTCTATGGTCGTTATAACGATCTAGTTCGTCAATACAACCTCGCATTTGGTCAAGTACTGTCTGACGTGTTTTATACCGATTGTCAAGCCGTTCTTGGCACACTGGTTTTGACTGCGGATAACTCCGTTTACCTGATCGGGATATAGGGCTCACGGCGGGTGTGACCGGTCAACATGGGATGCTTACTCCTACTGGGCACCTGATCCCACCTCTGATGTGTCCAGGGGTCCGTGTTTGCCCAACTATCTATTTTGTATTGCTTATAGGAGTTATGAGATTGATCACTGTTCATTATCTTCGCCTTGCATTGACAAAAATTAGCCAAAATAATTCGAGTTGAAATCAAGCAATAAGCGATTTATGACTTTTTAGCGTGAAAATGGAGGGGAATCCCCGAATTTCAGAAAAACTGCCTCCGTTAAACAAAATGAATTTAGCATGAATATGTTCGATTTCACTGATATTATTTTCAACTTCACCTGTATGTTAATTTTCCTTAGTAATGAATGGACTACTGCATGGTTCAGTGGGTAAACTTCTCGACTTTTATAGGTAACGATTACTTCTTTTTTAAAACTCCCGGGTTCGAATCCCTCACGAACACAATTTTTTTCATATTACGTTTTCCATTTAGATGTTTTTTCTTCATTGAAACACACTTCTAGTCTTGATAAAAGTTTCTTGTCAAATCTCTTTATTATAATGTGCCGAGTTTAAAATAAGCTTCCAACATGGACACTGTTTATTTTGTGGAAAGGACTCCCAACAAACACACCGAATACAGCGTGCATTACTTGTGTTTTGATAGTAAAGGTTGTACATGTATGTTTTTCTGAGTGAAAGCATTGACAAAGGCATGGTGCCTTTTACGAGAAACGTTGTGAACGTTTCAAAGATTTGAAAGAAAAACTTTAAGGGCAAACAGCAAAATAACCGTTAAACAGTTGAAATGGATAAGATGATGTGTATTCCAGTAGCAAATTGCTGTAATGGTGAATGAATGTTTTCAGATGCATTTACTTTGAATTATGTGGAACTTTATTAATGCGTATTAAACTTCTCATATTTTGTTTTGTGGTCAGAGTTATGTACAATGGCCAACTGCTGGTTGTAGAAAATAATACATTCGAGTATAAGAACTTTTAGACTGTAGTAGTATAGAATATCAAATAATTAATACACTCGTAACATGTAACCGTATACATTGTATCTGATACTCAGGGGAAAAATCAATTGGATTTTCACGATTTCAAAAATTATGTTTTGACTACATGTATAATGTATTGACTTATAAAATGTATTAGGCTTGCCCTTAGTACTGGGGGAATCCTACAGGTATTTAAATGGGAATTATAGAGTATAAATATAGATGAAGGTCAGTTCTACGTCACAAGTGCTGGCACGGAGCTCCGATCAGGCAAAATTCTCGCTTCGGTGCAACACCCTCTTTACAAATCTGACTATTTGATTTCATCAGAGAAATTTTCAATAAGGAAGAATCTATGTGACCCACTGAGGTATTTCTAATATTGCCACTGCATCTTGTTGATTTGAATACCATTTTTTGTTCCTTCGTCGTCTTTGAAGTGTCAAATATCTAATGTCATGCTTCCCTCCCACTGGCATATCCTCACATAGATTTTGACTACGGATAGCTCAGTTTACCTGCTCAGGATATAGCGCTCACGGCGGGTGTGACCGGTCCACAGTGGATGTTTACTCCTCCTAGACACCTGATCCCACCCTGGTGTGTCCAGGGGTCCGTGTTTGCCATACTCTCTATTGTGTATTCCTTATAGGAGTTATGAGATTGATCACTGCTCGTTATCTTCACCTTCCATAGACTTCATCGCCAAGTGGATACCTGTCTACATATGAGCATTTCGGTGGAAATGTAAGGTTTTGACACTTCCACTGAATACAGTCATTGTTTGTAAGTTGTAAGAGTAATTCCATTGTTCTTTCCTCTAATAAAATTGTGGTAATTCACAAAAGTATCATAATAACCATATATCAAAATGAGCCGCTGTTTTTCTTAAGGTGTTTTTACATTCACCGTCACATCCAACCTCCACTAAATTAGTAACAGCTGAAACACTGTCCACTTTTCTATTGCAATGGTTCCTCTGACATAAAATTAGACAAATGAGCAAATATTGAAATTTTCACCCTGTTTACATCATGGTAGTGATAAAGGGGCTAAACTCTTCACTCGTTAAAGGAGATTTTATGGAAGTTCGGAGTCCTTTATCACATCTATATAAACATTCAATCGATTACATATAGTGTAAGCCTTTTACGGCCTTCCAAGCCTCGTTCTCAGCCTTATGGTTCATATACACATTGGAAGATATTTCTTCTTCATGTATCACACCGGTAATTGTCCAATCAAAATGAACTTAGTTAATTGTATTTTCATATATTTAATGGGGGGGGGGGGGGATTCCTTGCGCGATTTTTTCATTTCCTCTTCTTCTTTTCTCTTAATTTTTGTGCCTCTGATTAGGGAATTTTGTTTAATTTGTTGAAATAACCAAGTGTGTACAAAGGAACTATTTGCTGTTGATAGCTGAGGCTACTTCCTGAGGTGCACCTCGACTTTTTACACACATGTGGAAAACACTTGGATTTGAGGGTAGTCTTGTTTGCGGGTAATTTATTTTTGAAAATGCCGCACAGGGTGTTGTTTTTCTGGTGTCGGCAAACGAAATAGGTAACATATAATGTTTCTGACTGCATTATGCGGCATCAATTCTGTAAACTGATTTTTAATGATTTTTCCCCTCTATAGTAATATATAGTGAAAATAATTACCGGTGTGATACCTTAAGCCTTCTGTTGGTGATATGGGGCAAGCATTGGCTTATGTACGTATTTGGCATAAATGAGTGGAGTGTGTTTCTACCGTAAACCTTCAGTTGATCTTCTTTCATTTACCATTAGTTGTAAAACACATTTTCTCCGCCCATCAAACTATATAATATGGTATAAGCCTTTTAGCGCATTTTAGTTCATTTACATATTTGGTAAAGATTATATAGTAAAATGTGTTTTACAATTAACATACTACTACTACTCATACTAATACCCTGGAGGACTCCCAAGATCTAAAATTTTCTTCCTAAAAGTTGTATGTAGAGTGTAAATACATTTGAGTGATATTATGTACATGAATATTTTAATTAGTAATTCATTGAGTCATATTTTAAACACCTTCAACCACCGCCAAGAGAGTGCTGGCAACATTAACTTTAATACCTCGACAACAGCATTTGTCGTATCTGATAATCTGAGCGGATTGCCACAAACATCTAATGTACTATTTGAAAGGTAAGGTACTTCATTCATTTTCATCGTAACTTTGAAATTACCGTGGGGATCCGGATTTGAATAGCTCTTCAGTACCTCTTGCTTGTCGTAAAAGCGGCTAATTTGGGCGGTTCTTGGGATGAGACCTCACAAACCGAGGTCCCCTGTCACTGCAGGTGTGTCACGATAAAGACCCCTCCCTGCTGAAAGGCCTTAAGTGTCGAGCATATGCCTAAATTTTGCAACCCCTCGCCAGTAATGATGACGTCACCATATAAGTGACAAATTCTCGAGAGGGACGTTAAGCAATATGCAATCAATCCTAACTTCAAAACAATAGTTTTCGTTAACGCTCAGCTATATATTACACATTGTATTATTTTGATTGATTTCTTGGTTCCCGTGAAATATCAAAAATCAGAAAATTGCGATTAGATAGACATGGACAGTCATTGTCAAAGAATGACAAAGAGGAAATTGTCTAAAGTAAAACAAATCTTTCTATAATAAAAAGATTCTTTAAATACATGTACTTGGAGTTAATTGTTAACAGAGCACTGTAAATAATCACTGCCATGTACGTTAGTTTGAAAAATACATAATACATCTTTCATTACTGACGGTTAAATGCTCCAAAATATGAAAGACTGGGGAAAAGGAGAAATACGTCTCCTCACTCAGGGAAAATTACAAAGAACAGTTTGAGTTACGAAGAAAATATAGCACGGGAGAGTTTCATCTGATGTTGAACAATTGAAAATCTTAGTCAACTTCTTCTAGACCGAATTGAGAAAGAAGGGTTGATTGATTGTTTTGCTGGTTTCCGCCACACTCAACAATTTTTCAGTTATCTGGTGGCGCCCTGTTTTTATTGGTGGAAGAGAAAACCCAGATACAATGTACCTGGGAAGTGACCACCGACCTTCCGAAAGTAAATTGGGAAACTTTCTCACTTACCGGCGCGAGCGGGATTCGAACCCGCGCCGAGCGCCGACCAGATGTGAAAGGCCGTGTGATTTTGAGCATGATGCTCAAACCACTCGGCCATGGAGGTCGAAAAAGTTTGATTTACAACTCTGTGAATTGTGTAAAATTGGTAGCGGACACGTGTAGAGCTGGTCTCTTTAGGCGTGTCTATGGTGTAAATTAAGAACACGTTTCGAATGGAGAGTATTTCTTTCCGAATGTAATTGTGTTGATGTATAAACTGGATACACATTCTAGATGTCATGCGCATGGTCATGTTCTTATTTTGTCAATGGATTATTTGAATTACTTAAAAACAAATGGTTCTTTTAAGTCTGCATGTTTGAAATATATTTTCTATGGTCTTGAACTTGTTAAAAGTCTGGAATAAAATTGGCATACATATGTTTGTATTATCATATATGATTACAGATTCACTGTGTGCAGTAGAATGCCCCATTAATAATAGACTCATTCTGTACACTTGTATACCCCAGCGACAGTGTACTCAATCTGTACACTAGAATATCTGTGATATTAGACTCACTGTACACTTATATATCTCATTGACAGTGTACTCAATCTGTACACTAGAATATCTGTGATATTAGACTCACTGTACACTTATATATCTCAGTGACAGTGTACGCAATCTGTACACTAGTATATCTGTGATATTAGACTCACTGTACACTTATATACCCCAGTGACAGTGTACTCAATCTGTACACTAGAATATCTGTGATATTAGACTCACTGTACACTTCAATATTTTAGTGACAGTGCTCTCACTTTTGAAAGTGAACGTATTACCCAATGTTTACTCAACTCTTACTGTGAACGTTTATGACCCTGAGACGCCAGTAACTGTTTACTCAACCCATTGGCTGTCACCTTTGTTAACTACTGTGGGTGGGGTTTGATCTCGACTGTATAATGACCGCTTTCTGTACCCCTTACTACGCGCACAATATTCTTTTGGTTTAGTCTCCTTTCTAACAGCTTGAAAATTATGCGATATCTATTTTAAGAGATTTGATGCTAAACTTCACGTAAATCACTCCTTATTGTTTTCCAAAAAAAAAAAAAAAAACCCCTCCCCGTAATGTGAAGGCACAACCCATTTACTACTTATCCCCTATTGGTGCTTCGCACCTCCTGAAAACGAACTGTTTTATCAAACTACCTACACATCAAAACATTGTAACATGTAGCCAAATCCCTGGTATACGTACATGTAACCTCCGGCCATTCTGAACATTGATGTGTTTTGAGACACCTAATTGTCGGCTGTGTACCTTTTCACGCCTGCATATTACGACAAGTAAATTCGTGCATATTACGACCGGTGAAATTAGTGAGAGGTGTGAGTTCAGAGCACGGAAACCTCCATTTGAAAATTGTTATATTTTCTGCATTAAAAAAGCATAATCGCAAATACATTATAACGATGTAAGTCTTTACACATCCCAAACCTGAATGTCGCAAGCTGTCACCGACAGGTTAATTAGTCGACATGATGAATGATAATGCGGTCGTCTACCTAAGCTGCATGGGGACACATTAGGGGAATACCAGTCAAAAAATGTTAAAGAACGATGTTTCAGTGGTTATTAGTGGCCCCAAAAAAAATTGTGTGTAACTCCGGTGTTGTGATTTTTGTGCTTAATAAATGAATACCCATATATATCTGTAATCAATATTAAATATTGTATATCCGGAAATATAATTCTCATTCCGTCAAACTTTATTACTATATCAAAAATAACTTCATATTAACTTGTACACCTATATTTCACTAAATCGTTCTTGTACATGTATGAATAAGCCAAGGTTTTATGCTAACTGCCTCCCCCCCCCCCCCCCCCCCCCCCCATTACACATACGAAATAAAAAGGTGTTACTATGACTAATTACATAAAAGTAGGGGTTCCTTGCTTGTGGAAAAAGATATGGGGATGCTTCCTCCTAGGTACCTGAGTGATCCCACCTCTGGTATATCCAGTACCCCCTTGTTTGTCGTAAGAACTGACTAAATGAGGCGGCCTTTCGGATGAGACCGCAAAAATCGAGGCCCCGTGTCACAGCAGGTATGACACGATAAAGATCCCTCCCTGCTCAATAGCCCTCAGCGCCGGACATTGACTAGATGCAAGGAATCTCATGCACGACGTCACTGTTTATGTGCACAAAATTTATATAAAGTATAAAACCTACTCCTTACCTAATCCGATAAAAATTCCAGTTCTGTTTTAAATAGCTTATATCAGAGTTAGAGAGACTGATAACGGAAAATCCGTATTTAGGATATTTTTCACTTTAATATTCAATGGTGTTTAAGCTTAAGGTCTGATGACACGTTCCTCAAATATCGGATTTTGTATTTCTTTGTAATATACCAAAAATATTTATCAATGTTCTTTCTAAACTATTTTAAAAAATGTTTCTCAACTATAAACACCAAAATTTGTAATTACAGTAATTCAAGTTTTTTCCAGTAGGATAATATAAGAAATACGATCCTGTGGTATCTTCCACAAATGCCTGGGAAGGTACCTCAATTTTTTATGAGGATACTTCATCTAGGCAAATTCTTTGCCGGGAAGAATTACATATTATTGGGGAACGTGTTGTCTGACCTTAAAGCTTACAGAAGAGTTGGACGAGCCAAAAAAAAAAAGCTAAAACGCTCAGGACTACAAATAATCTTTATTTAGTGGTGATGGCGGTGGGGGGGGGGGGGGGTAGCAATAGTCACGTACATATTATATATTTTCTTGCCAGTCCAGTGGAGATTATTTATTTCCAAAATCTGCCACCCCTCTCAGAATCAAATTGTCGTCACTTAATAGTTATGAAGGATAATTATCGCAATGTACGCTATTCTAAATAATGCGAGTACTGATTATGGGAACTTGCAAATTATGTCGGCAAGGTTTAACAATGAATAAAAAGAAAGACTTTATTGATTAAAGGAACTGACACAAAATTATACAACCAGGCCATCTTTTTAAAAAAAATTGTTTGTTTGACCTCTCCCGACCTATGGAGCGCCAAATTAACATAAACTCAAATAATTGAAGATATCTTCAATTCATTTGATGCGCGCAATAATTGAATTGAATTGATTGATTGATGTTTTTCGCCACTCAACAATTTTTCAGTTATCTGGTGGCGCCCAGTTTTTATTGGTGGAAGAAAGAACCCAGATACAATGCACTTAAGAAGAGACCACCGACCCTCCGAAAGTAAACTGGGAAACTTTTCACTTACCGGCGCGAGCGGGATTCGAACCGACGGAGGTGAGAGGCCGTGCGATTTTGAGTGCGATGCTCTAACCACCCGGCCACGGAGGTCCCATTAATTGAATTAAAGATATATTCAAATAATTAATGATATCATCAATTCTGAATTATTGGGCGCATTAATTGAATTTATGATAGCATGAATTCTTCAAATGAATTGATGTGTGCTTTAATTGAATTAATAATCTCTTCAAATGAATTAATGATATCAACAATTGAATTGATCCGCGCTACAATTCAATTGAAGAGAGCAATAATTGATATAATGCACGTATTAAATCAATCAATGAGAGCAATAATTGAAATGATGCACGCACTAATTTATTTGATGAGAGAAATAATTGATTTAATGCGCACACTAATTCAGTTATTGCTCTCTTCAATTGAATTAATGATATCTTTAATTCAATTGATGAGAGCAATAATTGATTTAATGTGCACATGAATTCAATTAAAGAGAGCAATAATTGAATTGATGATATCTTCAAATAATTGAAGATATCTTCAATTATTTGAGTTTATGTTAATTTGGCGCTCCATACCGATCGACTGGCTAGAAATGATTCGACTCAAAACTTTTTTAACCTCCAGAAATGATTTTTTATTTGAAATCCCCCCCACCTACCTATACTGACCCAATTTTTTATCCTAGGTTGAGAGAGGGTAAACAAGCTTTATTTTAAACATTGTCCAGTAAAACATACATCTAAATCTGACCTGTCTAAATATTTACAATCTCAAGTCAATTGTTGTAGCAGCAACATGCAGAACTAGATATCAGATTCCTTATATTGCATGGAATCTCATGTCAACTTACCTAGGAGGAGCATGCTGTGTTGACTGACATGAGATTCCTGACATAATGCATGGAATCTCATGTCAACGTACCTAGGAGGAGGGAGATGTATTGACTGACATGAGATTCCTTACACAATGCATGGAATCTCGTGTTAACTTACCTAAGAGGAGTGTGATGCATTGATTTATAAAAGATTCTTGATATAATGCATGGAGTTTCCTGTCGACTTACCAAGGAGAAGCAAGCTATGTTGAGTGACATGAGATTCCTTACACAATGCATGGAATCTCATGTTAACTTACCTAAGAGGAGTCTAATGCATTGATTTATAAAAGATTCTTGATATAATGCATGGAGTTTCCTGTCAACTTACCTAGGAGGAGCATGCTGTGTTGACTGACATGGGATTCATTACACAATGCATGGAATCTCATGTTAACTTACCTAGGAGGAGGATGCTGTGTTGACTGACATGAGATTCTTGATATAATGCATGGAATCTCATGTCAACTTTTCTAGGAGGAGCATGATGTCTATCGAGTCAGGATTATTTGATATATTTATTGGTGCTTATTTTGCACTTGTGAAAGTAACAAAAAATCCTGCCCCACTCATAAAATAAATTCCAAATCCAACCACAGAACATTGAATATTTGTTATTTTTTCAATTGACACATTGCAAGATCATTTTTTTCTTATGGAGAAAGGTGTATGACATATAATTTGTTAAGTACAGCTGTATCATTGAATATTTTTAAACAGGTAAAGGCTCAATAGAAGGTATGCTAACTTTCCATAAACATTAAAACATGTTCCATCATTCAGAATGTTTCAACAACCTATACTTGTATACAGAAAGGTCCATAATGATTGCAGCATTTTATGCAGTTTAGAAGCCTTATCTACCATTACATATACCAAACGCCAGCATTCTTTTACACTTGCAATAAAGAAGTATGTTTAAAAGAAATTTTAATATTGAATAGTCGATCATTTTGACATCAAATGGTGCACATTCTTTATCAATGATTTAATCATCATCATCAGTTCAACTTCAGTAACATCCATATGTGTACTATTGTTTACAATCAAATCTCAGGATACATGTTTACAAGTACTTGCAAAATATATGATTATTATCCATAAGAAATATCAATAAGTTTTAACATTATCTTACAGATTGTATTACGAGGCAAGCATATCAGGTCCATAATCTCTTTATGGGAACTTTATATGAGATGTTGATACGAAACAACGCCTCTTTTGCCATGCTGTTCTACACCAGAGGATTCATATAGAACCTCTGTGTTTAAAATATACACCGTAGTAGATGTAAACATATTTCTTGTAGCACACATTTTTCCAATAGCTCATTATTCAGATCATACTTAAACCTGATCAGAAAACTTGCTCAAGGTAATAACACATCAGCAATCACAGCCCTAAAAGAGAGATAGATAAGTAATCAAAAAGCTACATTAAGACATCGATACATCTGATCTTCATTGTACAAATAACTGATGAATGATGTTACCATGCAGCTAGATAAAGCAGAAACATACCCAAAATTTAATTTCACAAAGTCTGCAAACAAAACAGTCTTTGTCAACTGTGTCCTCTCCTACACAGTGGGTTTTCCTATGAAACGATCTTTTGCAAACTTAACATTTGATCTACAAAATATTATGCATTCAATATAATTGAATAACTAGCTAAACATGATGAAGTTAGGGGAAGCTTTGATGATACCTGAAGTGTATTTTATGAGCAAACAGCTATGATCCCTATTCGGATAAAAATGTTAAGAATGACTAGAAAACATTGACATCTGTCCCATCTGATATTTTTCCAAAATACTTTTTTTTGTTCTAGAAATTCACTAGTCTGAGAGTCTAGGACTTGTGTTTCTTAAATTTAAGCTTTTGGAACCAGCCATCAATACATTAATGCTTTAAAGTGATTTTGAATTAATTAATCTAGTCTAGTAAGAAATAAAACTTTTATATGATTAGATCGGGTGTCATAGATCAAGGTCATTCAATTGATTTGTATGATGAACTTAAGTTTATTCATACAAAAATATTTCTTTAACCCTTATGATTTTAAAAAGAAATTTAAAAAAAAACCCAAACAATTATAGCATAGCTTGCAGTGTAAAATTGGACAAAAACAACCACTCAAACTTGACAAACTTATAAAAGAATAATAGACATTTATGTCATCAAAAGATATCTCTTTTATCAGATTATCAATGAACTTTAATGGTAGAAAATATTTAATTTTTGTTTTGGAAATTGGTATTATATCAGTTGACATTTATCGAGGTGAACTTTGTATTTTCAATGAAACTATTAGTACGATTTTGATTTGAAAATGACACATATGCAAAAATATCTAACTCTTGAATATACCTCATTTTTTCTTAATACTGCAAAACCACATCCTGGACAATGTTCTGTTAGGTATACTTCAAAATAAAAAAATAAAAAGGCAATACAACTTTTTTCTTATAAACAATTTCAGTTAACATCAATTTCAAAACAGATTATTCTAGGTTTATTTACTTTCAAACATCATCAAATCTGTTGCATATTTCTGTCTCGTAGCTATAAGGTCTGCCGCTGTGATGTTTATAATTGGTTGTCCACTGAGATATCACTCTGATATATAAATATATTTGCACTCATAAATCAATATAAAGGAACTTTATTTTAGAATAATACCAAAATACTTGAAAATACTTCTAAAACTGTATAACTTTTACCAGTAAACAATGCACTCCACAGTTGTAACCATCTGTCTGTTTAGAGTGTATTTTAGTTTCCACCTGCCACTGCATCTGACTGACCTCATTGTAAGCTAACATCCTTTGATTCATATAGGAACTTAACAGGTAAAAAGAAATCAATATTAAATAATGCAGAATATATTGTGCAATGCCTTTTAACTTACATTGTTTGTTATGCCAATATCAATTTGTTGTGTAATTGTTTAACGTCCCTCTCGATAATTTTTCATTTATATGGAGATGCCACCACTTACCGGTGGAGGGCTGCAAATTTAGACCTATACTCGGCACTTAGGGCCATTGAGCAGTGAGGAATCTTTTACGTGCCGTCACCTACTGCGACACGGGACTTCTGTCCCCCAATGGGATTCGAACCGCGACGTAAGGATCAACTCCTTACGCCGCGACTCTACAGCAAATGCTCTAATCACTGCGCCACGTGGGTAACCAATATAAATTTGCATGGCATAAAGTGTCAGTTAAGCATGTCAATCCAAATCAAACAGATATTTTACAAAATTGTTAA
This sequence comes from Ostrea edulis, assembly GCF_947568905.1. Lineage (NCBI taxonomy): Eukaryota > Metazoa > Mollusca > Bivalvia > Ostreida > Ostreidae > Ostrea > Ostrea edulis. The sequence goes on from NC_079171.1 coordinate 35,192,623, forward strand.
AACATTGATGAATTAGTTCAACAAAATATATTCTATAAAATATGGGTGTAGATATCATTATACCACCAATTTCTTTTAACAGCAAGAATCTGTGATCTTCTTTCCACCAATGGATTGTAGAAATAGATTATTCCAGTCTGTGGTTCCACAATCTTAAAAGAATATGGTAGCACAGTTGACTTTGTAAATTACATACAAAAATATACAAACCATGCCTTTTAAGCTTAACATATTTAGCATTTTTCATTTATACCTTACCATTTATGTTAAAAAATAAACAACTTAAAATTAATGTCCAGTGTCCATGCTTAACAACTGCACCAATTACTGTGGAACACTCAAACAGTTTCAGCTGCCAAGGTAAAAAAAAATAACATCTTGTAAAATATTCATTATTTCAGCACTAGCTAGGTATTATGAAGAAAACAGTGGGCAGTACAAAACTCAAGTATTTTACAACAGAAAATATCATTAAATATACTTAAATAAATATTCAGAGCACACACACATACACACAGAGACAGTCTTCACATTAACATTTTCTAAAAAGTTATACCTTCTTTTTGCATCCTTTAAGGGTAAAAGAGCCATCCACAATGGCAGTCATGGTTTGGGAAGGATACATTGTAATTTTGTTCCCCTTTTCTATTTCAGCCTGAACAAGGAAGGCCAGATAAGCATCTACTACCTATTGTAATTTAATAATAACTGTCAATTACTTCAAGTCCATGACATACAATACTATAAAGATTGTGTTGTAGCTACATGTAGGATGTCATTTCATCTTAAAGAAAATTGAAGGAAAACACAGAAAGATATTTTGTGTTTCAGTATCTCACTTCAATGTATGTGCTTATTTACATTTATATGATTAAAATTTAATATTTTGGGGTCATATCTAAATGTCTCTTATTCTTAATAACCTTTCATTGCATGTAAGTAGAATGTTTTGGAACTATTCTTTCCAAATTTCCATGGATTCTTCCAGGGTAGTGAAAATTCAAAAATTTGAAAACAATAAAATGAAACTGCTAGCATTGCATACTATGTAATGATGGACAGCTGAATGGACAGAAAGATGGAAAAAATCCAATACCTTATTATACTTTTCTGTGTAGGATAATTAGTAGGATATAAGTACCATGGTTCCTAAAATTTCATGGAGCATATTAATGCCCATTTTAATACAATTTCACTTTACCTGATCAGTGAGCAAATTATTACCAGAAAGGGACTTAAAATCATCATCTGTAACATTATAGCTAGAGACTCTAGCTATTATGTAATTTGGCACTTCTTTCAAATTCCAGAGTTTCTCAACCGTTGTAAGAGCTGTTGATTAAAGTTAAACATATTACATTTGCAATGATGAAATACTGGAATTAATCATTGAAGAAAACTTTTCATTTACTTTAATATAACAGAAAATTCAACATTATGCTTTTGACTGGCAAATTAAATTTACTAGTACCTGTAATGAATAAGGATTCATACTTTAATAAAATAAACTTTATTACTTTTGAAAAAATTCACTAATTAAAGCATACTATTAAATATGTCCCATACAATAAATATTTAATATCCAGTAAAAATATAGGTAAATGTAGCATTCAATGCAAAATAAGTTGTATATTTACTTAGATGTATACTAAAATAAAAATATTTATACTCCTACTATTAGATACATTTTTAATTTTAAACTGGAAACAGGAAGGAATAACTGTTTCTTAAAACAAAGAAAATTAAGATTTACTACATGTACCTTGTTGTATGTCAAGCACAGTCAGGGACCAAGCATAGTCACTATTTGTACCTTCCTTAAAATGAACCTGCTTCTGGTCACTCTTATGGACACTTTTTTTTTTCAGAATGCTTTTGATTTAAATCCTAATGGAAAAAAACAACAACAAGAGGCCTAATGACCTTACCAGTCACCTGGGTATAATAACAAGAGGCCCACAGGCCTTATCGGTCACCTGAATACTAGTGAAAAAGTATCACTACTTCCATGGGCTATGAAATCTAGAAACAAAATTCCTGTTCTGAATATCTAAGCTAAATTCTAATGTTCAGCAACAGTATAAAACAAGATGTGTTCTTAAAACTTCACTGCCCTCAAAAGTGCATAAACTGATGAAAGGCTTTAAATAATAGGTGTATTAACATTAAAACATCTGCAAGTATGCATTTAGATTTTATACAGTATCAGGAAACTTACAAATAAATACTATATACTAAGTTTGACCATACCCTGGGGTCAGAACCCTTATTCTGGGGATCATCAAATTTACAATTTTGGTAAAGGACTACCTGTTTTTTCAAAATATCTATTTACTTTTAATTTAGGATCAATAGCACTAAATAAGATGTTATTTAAGTGTTTTACACATAAACACTATATACCAACTTTGGTCCTGCCCTGGGGTCAGAACCCCTACCCCAGGGATCATGAAATTTACAATTTTGGTAGAGGCCTTCCTGCTCTACATCAACAGAAATTATATTGCAGAAGTTGGAATTAATAGATAATTGTTATGAAGATGGTAGTTGATGTAGAGTTAAAATGCACTTACTGCTAGCACCCATTGTAGCTGATTCATTAAATTCTGAGTGTTTGTTTGGATGTTTGTTCTCTTCCAACCGACCTCGTTTTCTCTGTGGAGGTTTACTTAAGCCTGAAATTATTCACACGAATTTTAGTATTTATATGGAATATATTACCTGTTGCACAATTCCTAGCTTTCCTAAATTTCAAAAATGCAAAATATATAGAAATTCGAAACATATCAGAGGTTATTTTTACCTTGTATATTCTTTCTCTTGCATGCAAACCCTATAAAAAATATATGGACACATTCAAAATGAAATCAATAAACATTAGATAAATCCTGCATTCAGTTTGCTCTATTTCACATAACAACATTATCTAAGCAATTCCAGATGCATGCACGTGTATATTATTAGACAAAAATAAGAAGAAGAAGTTCAGCCTCTAAACTATAAACTCTCCAATTTTATATCATAATAGATATTAATGATGAGAAGAAAACCTGTTTTCATGCGTTTTGCAGCACTAATTAAACCCTCCATAGCATTTCGTCCATCTTCTGCTTCTTTTTCAAAATTTCTCTTCAAAACCAATTTCTTTTGATTCACTGACAAAGATATAAAAGTTAAATGTCATTCAATTTATATTCACCAGGTAAATTTTAATGCATTTCAATAATAACATGTAATGATTAATTCATTCATAATTATGTGAAATCAAGCAAAAAATCAGGATAGAAGCCAATTTGTTTGGATTTTCCTAGCAAAACTGAACAAAGATATGGGCATAAGAGGTATGATAAATGTTTTTGAAAGTTTTTCTTGCTTTGCAATAATTGTGATGGATGTGTTTAACCTACCTAGCCCACTAAGCATCATATTTGATAACCTAAATTTTTGGGTGTCTGGCATTTCAGGTGGAGAAAGAAATGAAAGTCTTTGCAACAATTCAAATTGCTCCTCCTCTGAATTACTGTACTCCTCCAATACAACTGCTCCCTTTCGGGCGATCAAGCCAATCTTTATATGGGAATTTTGTTTTGCCTCCTTTACAAAATTCCTCCACTCACAATTTGACATCCCCTCCTTCAATTCTACAATTAAAAAGATGTGTGCGCTGGAAGTTGGTATTAGGATATTTCTTTTAGAAATGTAGATGTGTTGTCAATACATATATGTTCCGTCAATTATGCTACTGTGAAATTAAACTAATCAAGATTTCAATATTTTTTAACTTATAAAGAGATTAAAAACTACCTATACGTGTTGTGAGACATTGGTATATTTATAAATCCATATACATGTATATAACATTAAACAGATGAAATATAACTTGTATTCCAACATACCTTTAGCTTTTTGAAGCATTACTGGTTCATTATTCATACACTTTTCTGAAATTTTGAATTACAAAGTAAAATATTAGTAAAATTCAAAATTCTTTATGAAATTTTTATTTTTCATATTCTTAATTGGATGTTCCTCTTTTCATATGTTAGTATAATTTATCAGCATCAATAATCATTATATTTTTCCATAGCAACATTGTCATCTTTCAGGCTTATATAATAAAATTGTAAGAGATATAAAAGAACATACAAATTAAAATATGAAGAAAATAGAAGATAGAAACCACAATTATCATGTTTTTCTTTCAGTGTAAACCATTCATGTGATAACAATGAACGTTTTTTATGAGGAATTTCTAAGCTGAATAAGTACTTCAATTATTGTTCATATATTCAAGATAGATGTGAGTAATATAAAGACTGAGTTAATCTGTAATGAAGATATAGTCAGAGATTTACATAGTGTTTACATCACACCAGGTTAAGTGGTATATAGGTGAACAATGAAACATTGTGAAACATGAAGTGTGCAGGATGAGCAGTTTAGTTACAATGTAAGCTGACATTTCTATTACAAAGCACAGATGAAAATCCACCACAACCATTACACCTGATACTAGCTTTAAAATTATTAAAACTATAATTACTTGTTACCATGTTTTACATTACCTGTCCTGTATTACTGCAGAATGAATATTCCATTAAAAGATGTAAACAAAATATATTTTTTAATTACATTTATCAGATAATAGTATGTATTTCATTTAGATAGTTTTGAAAGCAATACAATGTCTTGTTCATATATTTTTTTGTAAATTGAAGAAATAATTAAGATGTCAAAACTATTTTGGAATTGAAAATATGTACCTTCACAAAGTCTCTGATCTTTTTTTTCAATTACTCCATACACATTTGGATCTGAAAAGTAAAACTAGAATTAAGAGAACTAACCAGTCAGCAAAGGCTTGCAGAGGGATAGAAATCTAATGATGCAGCTAAAGAGATAAGAAGTTGACTTCAGAAAAAAACTAAAAGAAAGTTTAAAAATATATGAAGAATATGAAACAGCTATTTTACTGTGTCTGTAATTTCAAGATATTTCCTAAATAATAAAGAAGACATTCAACTTCCTGTAGGAAATTAAAAGTCTCCTTGTATTTACAAAAGACTGTAAAAAAATCATATCTTGATATAAAATTAAATGTATATTTAAATATATTTAAACCAGAATGAAGCATGCATTTTATAAAATGTCAGCCTTCCATGAATGCAAACATCACCCCAGCTTGACTTTCAAGACAACCATCACTTCAAGACAGAGGTGTTAATTATTCTTAATGTGACATATAAAGATTAGGCTCTAGATTTCCTGCAGCATGCAAGATAAATAATCCCAGGGGATTCAGTGGGTTTTTTTTTTCTACCTTTCACTTTTAAAAATGGCTTCCTCATTTTTTTCTCTTTTGTTTCCTTTTCTGTGGTAACTGTCGGTGGGGTTTTGCAGTTGTAGGTGTCTTCTGAACTGTTTCTCCTCTATGTATTGGTAAATTGCCCTCAACATCAACTGACCCTTGCAAACATTTGATGCATGTCAATACCATGTTGTTAACATCAGATAATTCCTTTTGGCTGCTGCTTAGGAATGTTAGGTCATCCAAAACTTTAATGTTATTTCTCAGTTCTGCTCTTAATTTTAGAATTTGTTTTTGTTGATTGTTTTCTGTAATATCTGAGATTTCTTCATTTGTTGGTACCTCTAAAACAAAGTCTGCAGGCAGCTGAATCTCTGATTTATTTTCAATGTATTCCATAGCATTGACAGAGAAAAGTGCTATCAAGGTTCAAATATGGGCTTTGTCGATATAAAGGTGACAGACTTTCCCAAGTGTGATGAGTGAAACGGATAACAGCTAATATATGTTTACAAGGCAAAAATGATGACAAAAAGTCTTGACAGGAACATCTGGTTGCAGTTTCATCAGTACCAAGATGGACTTTGTAGACTCCAGTATCACTTGACTGACTTTTTACTTCATACATGTTCTCACCTATGTTCTTCAGATCATCTGAACTGTATTCTCCTGCGAATGCGGAACGAACCAAGTAATGTTTAACAACACTTCTTGGTTTGTTCTGTAAGAATGCAGGGACACAATCGTTGTACTTTCTGTATTGGTTGGTGTACTGGTAATTTAATTGCAAATATGTTCGGATGAGGTCAGGGATAAAGTCCTTTACAATAATCTCAATCAAGGAGGTAAGCGTTCCAGAAGAGGTCAACCTTGCGTAAAAGTTTTTCAGTGAGTTGTTTAAAGCCTCAACACCATTGTTTGTTGTCACACCAACATGGAACCCCTCACTAGCAAAAGCTCTGCACCATCTCTGCCAAAATTAAAAATTAAATTAAACAGTGAATATCATGGTGATCCAAATGAAGCAGTACCAAAGGTGGGACTACTACACAAGTAAGAACAGTGCTAAATAATCCCTATACACCCCAAAATTTATTCTAAGGGGTGTAATAATTGAGTATGCAAGGTGAAGATAACGAACAGTGATCAATCTCATAACTCCTACAAGCAATACAAAATAGATAGTTGGGCAAACACGGACCCCTGGACACACCAGAGGTAGGATCAGGTGCCTAGAAGGAGTTAGCATCCCCTGTTGACCGGTCACACCCGCCGTGAGCCCCATATCCTGATCAGATAAACGGAGTTATCCGCAGTCAAAATCAGTGTGCCAAGAACGGCTTAACAATCGGTATGAAACACGTCAGACATTTGACATGATTTTGTGCAATGTCAAAAAATTTATCAAATGTTAAAACATTTAATACCCAATAACTCTTCCAAATGAACAAATTGACAAAAAAATGTTTAACTTACCTCTGGTATGTTTAACCATCTTGTTTCCAAGTAAGTTTTCACTTTTGGATTTTCAGTGAAAACAGGAAGATTGATAAGGGATTCCCTTGCTTTCTGATAAAGGTCCACCGACGGAGCTCTGGCAATATCGCACAATGCATCAAGGAGTTTTTCTTTCTCAGATTCCTTGAGATTGTTCTCTTCTTAAATAATTTAAATTGTTTTCATTTTTTCAACACTGCCATCTTTGAAATTCATAGTGTTCAATAAAAGTAATTAATCAACTGCAAGTATATCTTATAGACAAGTATCAAATAATCTTACTCTGTTTACACCACCGGATCCAAGGTTGTTCCACATGGAAAGTGCACAGATATTTGGCTGCATCAGGGAATAACTCATGAATGGCCTGGTATTCTTGATGAGAATAGTCTAGCATGAAATACTTTGGATCCCACAATGAGTTCCAGGATTTAATTACCTGGAGTGCCTCTAAAATAGTCTCTGTTTGTTCTGCCTCTACTATAAATTCTGCAATGGGTACATAGGACACATTGGTGCGCACAACAAGTAGAAATAACGGAAGAGCATATTTTGTGGTTTTATAAGTGGCATCTATTAAAGCCAGCTCTCCATACTTTTGTAGAAGTTGCTGTTGTTGTTTACTCTGATGTATAAAGAGAAAGGTATTTTTCTCAGCACCTGATGTATCATCGTTTTCAAGGTCATCATCTTCATCATCTGATGGAAAAATCTGCTCTATTTTCCTATTTCTCACCAAATTGGCATTTACTTGATCTCCTGTGTATTGTCTGTAAAAGAACATATCTTCTGGTTCTTCCTTTTGCCATTCGTCAATTATTTTTTTTTAGATTTTCTTGGTCTAGACCAGAGTACTGGCCTTTCACAAGTGCTACATGCACACAATTCCTTATATCTCTATTTGTCGGGAAGTAGCTCCTGTCATTGCTAGATGGTGACCCACAATCTTCAGACCTCATTTCTTTTTCTACAAAACTTTTCAGCATCTTTCTGATATATGGTACTGATGTTATGCCCATCTTCACATGCTCACTGATTCTTTCTTTTAATCTAGTGTGCATTCGGTTTGCAAATGCACTCTCCATGGTAACAGTATGCTTGGTGTATGAAGCACCCATTGGTAATTTAAGGTGAATTTTACTGCTGATATTAACCTTCTTTCCTTCAATATCAGAAAGGAGCATGTCCATATGACGCTGCTTCGCACCTCTTCCAGCTGATGCTGGAATCTGGTAATCATCATAACTGTAACAAAATGATTACTTAATGCGGTGTTTAACAGTCATGTAAAAATAGAGTATGGTGACACAATTGCTAGTTATGATGATTATATTGCAATCTCAAGAATCTGATGTCATGTTATGCAGGGTGTAACTGCTACATTAACTGACATTAGATTCCATGCATTATGTCAGGAATCTCATGTCAGGCATACATCTCCCTCCTCCGAAATAAGTTGTCATGAGATTCCATGCATTGTGTCAGGAATTTCATGTCAGTCAACACAGCATGCTCTTCCTAGGTAAGTTGACATGAGATTCCATGCATTGTGTAAGGAATCTCATGTCAGACATGAGATTCCATGCATTGTGTAAGGAATCTCATGTCAGTCAATACAACATGCTCCTCCTAGGTAAGTTGACATGAGATTCCATGCATTGTGTCAGGAATCTCATGTCAGTCAACACAGCATCCTCCTCCTAGGTAAGTTGACATGAGATTCCATGCATTGTGTAAGGAATCTCATGCCAGTCAATACAACATGCTCCTCCTAGGTAAGTTGACATGAGATTCCATGCATTGTGTCAGGAATCTCATGTCAGTCAACACAGCATGCTCCTGCTAGGTAAGTTGACATGAGATTCCATGCATTGTGTAAGGAATCTCATGTCAGACATGAGATTTCATGCATTGTGTCAGGAATCTCATGTCAGTCAACACAGCATGCTCCTCCTAGGTAAGTTGACATGAAATTCCATGCATTATGTAAAGAATCTCATGTCAGTCAACACAGGATGCTCCTCCTAGGTAAGTTGACATGAGATTCCATGCATTATGTCAGGAATCTCATGTCAGTCAACACAGCATGCTCATCCTAGGTAACTTAACATGAGATTCCTTGCATTGTGTAAGGAATCTCATGTCAGACATGAGATTCCATGCATTGTGTCAGAAATCTCATGTCAGTCAACACAGCATGCTCCTCCTAGGTAAGTTGACATGAGATTCCATGCATTGTGTAAGGAATCTCATGTCAGACATGAGATTCCATGCATTGTGTCAGGAATCTCATGTCAGTCAATACAACATGCTCCTCCTAGGTAAGTTGACATGAGATTCCATGCATTGTGTAAGGAATCTCATGTCAGACATGAGATTCCATGCATTGTGTCAGGAATCTCATGTCAGTCAACACAGCGTGCTCCTCCTAGGTAAGTTGACATGAGATTCCATGCATTGTGTAAGGAATCTCATGTCAGACATGAGATTCCATGCATTGTGTCAGGAATCTCATGTCAGTCAATACAACATGCTCCTCCTAGGTAAGTTGACTTGAGATTCCATGCATTGTGTCAGGAATCTCATGTCAGTCAACACAGCATGCTCCTCCTAGGTAAGTTGACATGAAATTCCATGCATTATGTAAAGAATCTCATGTCAGTCAATACAACATGATCCTCCTAGGTAAGTTGACATGAGATTCCATGCATTGTGTCAGGAATCTCATGTCAGTCAACACAGCATGCTCCTGCTAGGTAAGTTGACATGAGATTCCATGCATTGTGTAAGAAATCTCATGTCAGACATGAGATTCCATGCATTGTGTCAGGAATCTCATGTCAGTCAACACAGCATGCTCCTCCTAGGTAAGTTGACATGAAATTCCATGCATTATGTAAAGAATCTCATGTCAGTCAATACAACATGCTCCTCCTAGGTAAGTTGACATGAGATTCCATGCATTATGTCAGGAATCTCATGTCAGTCAACACAGCATGCTCCTCCTAGGTAAATTAACATGAGATTCCATGCATTGTGTAAGGAATCTCATGTCAGACATGAGATTCCATGCATTGTGTCAGGAATCTCATGTCAGTCAACACAGCATGTTCCTCCTAGGTAAGTTGACATGAGATTCCATGCATTGTGTCAGGAATCTCATGTCAGTCAACACAGCATGCTCCTGCTAGGTAAGTTGACATGAGATTCCATGCATTGTGTAAGGAATCTCATGTCAGACATGAGATTCCATGCATTATGTCAGGAATCTCATGTCAGTCAACACAGCATGCTCCTCCTAGGTAACTTGACATGAGATTCCATGCATTATGTCAGGAATTTCATGTCAGTCAACACAGGATGCTCCTCCTAGGTAAGTTGACATGAGACTTCATTCATTGTGTCAGGAATCCTAGGTCAAGCATTACTGCATGTTCCTTCTATATAAGTTAATATGAAATTCCATGCATTGTGCATGAGATTCCTTATGAAAAATGTGTAGTTTTGGACATCTGAATTAATTAATATGAAATGTCAATGAGAAATTTTACCTGGTTATGTATCTGATATGAAGTTTTGCATCACAGTCACCTTTTCTTGAATTCTGTATTAAGAATCTTTTTTCTTCTGATAGACATGGTCTGAATTCTACAATATGAAAACCTTATATACATTTCAAAATTTTACCTATGAAAAAATTTCAATTAGCTGTTTTATACTGATAATAAATGAAATAAATATCCAAAGAACACAGATAAAAAATGAGATATTATATTATCAATACAATAAAACAATTATTGCTATTTTTGAAGTCGCACCTCGTCCTTCAGGCTCAGTGAATATTGCACTCCTCGGGTGGCTAAATCATTGTACTGATCTCAAAAACAGCAATAACTGTATAATATTCACTTGAGAAACTACCCTTGCTTTCCTTCCTTTTCCAAATTGACATGTGAGAACAACACTTCTGTCAACAGTAAATGGACATATACTCTTTCCTGTGTTTACATCTTCGTGCTGCCAGACTATTCTTCTTGTCTTCTTCTCCTTTTTCTTCTTATCATCTGACCTTCAAACAACAACTGCATGAGTATTCATTTTCATAGAGAAAACAAGCTTTCAACAAGTGACAAAATTTACCTTCATTTACTCAATAAAATGAAATTATCATATCATAAAATAATAGTAAAAATCATCAAGGAAAAATGCTATTCCAACATTAAATCAAGTTTTACCAGGTAACAAAGAAACATAGTGATGACCGTTTGTGTGCCTCCAAAACTGTGTTTAAGTCGGATTCATTGTTGACACAGCCCAAAATATGGAACTCGGTCACACTAGTTGTTTGAAAACATGGAGGAATCCAGTTGCTATTTGAATCCATCTGAATGTCTGAATAGAAAATTATAACATGTTTTAAGTATTTCAAACATAACAGGATAGAATTAAACACAGTATTTATAATTGACATATTTCTTTTCTCACTCAAAGTCAATAAAAGCGTGCAATCGATGTGGCATTGAGAAGAAGTCATCATTATTCTCAACATTTTGCATTTCGATTTTAGAAATGTAACATACGATACAATAATTTTTTTATGAAAACGTATTTGCAGAGCAAATGTTACCCCTTTTATGAAAATCTCGTAGTGTACAGAGAATGAAAATATAAACATTTCTTTTGCAGAAGTCATTGCTTGGTCTGAAATTTGACAAACGTGTCAAGATGTAACATTCGTGATGTAACATTCGTTACCGAGAAATTAATATAAAGCACAAACAAACAATTATAACACCTATATATATATATATATATATATATATATATATATATATATATATATATAATATAATATATATATTTACAATAAACTTTCACCGGAGCAGCAGAATTGATCATTATAAGGTATAACAATGACTTCTGGATAAGAGTTAAATGTAGCTATTAAAATTTAAAATATTATTTTTTGGCTCAGAAGCTTATTTGAATGAGATAAGCTTTGACCAAATCGAAGTCAAAAGGAGCCCAATTATACCTTAAAGCACTCTGAATTGGGGTTTTCCCTATTTCTTTGAACAGGATGAGGGTTAAACACTGTTAAAAGCGTCTAAAATTAGGCCTACGAAGACGAGTAAATTTGGACTATGGGGGGTCGATTTCCACTATTAGATGCGTGAACAATAAATGTTTTTGGTATCAATCGAGAGTAAAATGATGAGGCTTTCCATTTATATATCGTTTTGAATTAGTTCACCCCTAGAACTGAAGGTATCGGTGTCAAATTCAATAGAGGGGTTAGTGTTGAATGTTTGTTTACATTAAATAATGTCGGTTAAACAAATCAATAAGCATTTGTACGTGTATAATTATTGATATATGGAGCAAATACACCCTCGTGAATCGATTTCAGTGAAAGAAAAGGCTTGTAAAATGGTATGGTGTTCAAAAATTAATATTTCCTGTGTGCCCGAGAAATTCTCGGTTTCGACCTACCATTGCAGCATACAGTTTTCAAGATGGGTCGGCTGCTGCCTGACCCCTATAATAAATGCAGAGGGGTCTCGGGAACCTGACTAATATTACGCGCGTTAACCATTACACAGTGCACAGGGACCCATGACGTCAGACCAAAATACACGAAAGTCCTTACATCTAGTCCATGCCCTCAGCGCCGAGCATAGACATAAATTTTGTGTTATCCCAACTGTCTGAAGAATTCAGAATATTCGGTGATTCTAATTGGATAAACATTTATAAATGTAAAATTAAAGATTTGAAAGACAAACAGATAGCGGAATTCAGTTATAAGTTATTGAATAACATATTATGTAACAATGCATATATTAGCAAATGGAAAACAGATGTAAATAATGAATGTACACATTGTAAGCAAGTTGAGACTACAAAACATCTGATTTACGAGTGTGATAATGTTTTAAATATATGGAACACTGTTAGCAGTTATCTATCCTTCAAAGTTCAATGGAAACACATTGTTGTTGGGTTTTTTCTAGAACAAAATGATAAAATCAAATCCTTAAATTTACTTATTACTTATATAGCCTACAGAATATACAAACATAAAATGTTATGTAGATTAGATTCTTTAAGTGAAACGACTTTTAATATGTATAATCATGTTAAAAAATCATGTTTCTATACATCAGTATTGAAGTATATAAATGCAAAAGAGCATAAATTTCTTGAACATCTTTGTAAATTAATGTAACTTGACTGCTGTGAAGAGACCAGTATAAACTATCCTTAAATATTATCATTATAACTATACGGTCAACTTAGGACTACATTGTTCATATATTATTCCTTAAGTAATTTCTATGTTATTCTACTGTTGATATATCTACATCAACGTTGTATATGATATTTTTATGATTTCGAAAAATATTTGATATTATGTATTTTCATATAAATAATATATATGCCTTATATAAAATAATATTATAATAAAATACATTCAATCCAATGGGCCCCTGGCACCATTGGTGAGAATTAAGAGGGAGTATCCGAGGATATTTTATCCCAAATAGTATGTATAGTTTTTAATAAATGATGAAAATTCAAAAAAAAAATGTTCTTATATTCAACCTCTTAAAGCTTATTTCTATACATCATTCCTGATACACTGTACTGGGTTGTTCCGATAGGGGCATGCATTGACCAATATATGTCTATCGACTGGAACTTCACAGAAAACATGTATAAAATAATGCACAAAAATCTGGAAAAAAGAATATCTTAATACTTAGCCCTGAATACTAATGTTTTGTCAGAACTTTTGAATGCTCAATTGGCTCTGTAAATGTTTTCTATAGTCAAGACCCTCTGAAAATTACTAATATGCATTAATTACTTATGAAATTTTATTAGAGGTAATTGTAGTACACATCTAATAAATGTGTTAGACGCACAGCAAGATTAAACTTGGTAAAGATAATCTTTTTATTGTGCATTTTATTATTCGTTTTAAACTGAAAATCACTGTCACAATATCGGTACTTTAAAACTAGTGATACTTGTACAATTCCTCTTCATTGAGAGGATGCGAACTTCCTTGGGAAGCATAATGACAATCCTTCCACCTAGATATGACCATCTCAGCAAAATGGTTGGTGGCAATACAGATGGAGAAAACCCAATCTTCTGTCAAAATCTCTGAATAATCGGGTCCCATATCTGAAAGGAAATTGCAAATAAAATCAGTATTGGCCACCATACCTTTTTGTCAGCATTTAGAAAACTTGTGATACCTTATAATTAGAAACAGAATAATGATTTTCCATTTTTTGTCTCTTTTTGTATGTATGTGATACCTAGTAATGCAGTAAAAAAAAAAAAACCAGTAAAACACGCATTTCAGTGTATCATGACGCCATGATTCCATTTGTGAATGTATTATCTGAATTTATTTATTATTATTTATTGTTAACCAAATGTATACAGATTTAACCCTATATTCAACCTCAAAGAGTCATACCAACTGAATGTCAGGTTGTCACTCTGAATGAAATGTCAGTTCTTGGATCAGGTGTCCTTGTGTCCTTCACATCAGTATCATTCCATTGCATGCCTGGATTTGCCAGCAGACTGTCACTAGCGGACGATACCTGGGAACTTCCCACTAAATATTGGGATGTCAATACCTTTTTTAAAAGATGAAAAGAAATTACAATTAAGAATTGTTGGTTTATATTTTAAAGCAAAATATAAGTTTCATGGTAGCAAGGGACAGTTTTGCACTTAAGAATAGCTCAAATTTATTTAAAGATAGAGATGTCCTGTATTTGAAGTGACATTTGGTAGGGGATTGCGTACGTACATGTGTTAGAAATGAATGGAATATTTTATTATACATTGCAAGTGTAGCAGACTGCGTAATGAAAAAAAAAGATATACATGATGTAGGTGTCAGCATTATGCTTAGCATATACATTGGAGGAGAAATTCAGGTTAAAACCTACAGGGTCCAGCGAAAATACTGCAACTCTGAGGGAAAGTATGTGACCCCAGATATAAAAGTAGAATTTAATTGGTTCTTCATGGTACAGGGTCTAAATCCCCTTGCATGGTACTCTGATGGGGTGTGGATTTAGTCGAAATTAGAGAAAATCTAGGCAAGATCATAGCTCATAGTACACCAGTACCAGCATGTATCGATCACATGTAATTTATGGTCATAAGCTACTCAGTGTATATAAAATACATGCATTTGGATAAAAGAGAAATCTGTATGATTTTTCATTAGCCTGACATAATCAGACTTTAATGTTGCGTACTCCCACCTCCCCCCACCCCACCCCCCATTTCGGCCCAAACACACATTCCGTTTATATTTCTGTTACAATATGAAGAAAATAATTCAAATTATGATAATAAATTCTATCATTACAATGACGCAATATGTGTTTTCCTAACAGATTGTGTTTTCTTTTCATAGAAAGATAATTTTTGATAAACATGGAAAAATCCTGGAAAATAGCCCTCTCACCAGCGGCCATGAATGCCCAGTCTGATTAAAACCACACTATCCCCCTTCTCATTGCACACTTAATCCACCAACGTCTTACACTCGGACGTCAGGTAAGGAGAGAATTCTGGGAAAAGGGGGGTGTTAATCAGTCGGATTAATGCCTGACCAGGACAGATTAAATGATGTCAGTTCTTAATAAACAATTGGGTGTTATCCACTTGCTTTAGATATCATAAAATATAAATATTTTCTTTCATGAAACGACAAATTATGGCATCAAATCGCGTTGATTAATCGTGAATTTTTCATAACATAACAAAACTACAATTTTTTTTCCTAGTCGGCCTATGTGGCTGCATCAACTTACATGTACATGTTTATAATGAATGCATGATCGTTTGGGTCATCCTGGAACAGGAATTCCAGGACATCTTCTTCTGACATCAGGTCGCTTTAAAGATATAAAATACAAGCCTTCGCTGTGACAGTGAAGCTGTGTTGTTTTCGTTGAAACGGAAACACGTGTGTTCCCCGTGCACACTCAAACTCCCCGTCGAGGCCTCATTACGTCACAGTGCCTACGAATAGACCTCTCCTATGTGACGCACCACAATATACAGATTTGTATATTGTGAGTCCGCGATTATCACGCAGACAAATTACACTAAAGAAGTAGTTCGCAGTTAAAAGTCTGAAGATATTAATATTAAAAGCATTAATATAAAGGTATGGATTTTATTTTAAACATAAAATGATCAAAAGATCATTAAAAAGTAGGGATACTCTGTTCAAATTATTGTGTAAAGTAATGAATTTGATGTTTACGTTCTTGTTTGGAAAGTTGTTTACGTTTGACGTTATGTTTTTTCGTCATTCTACAGTGACGTCACAGTATACGCGGCCTACGAAATCGCTATCCCATAATGCCTAAGTGGAAGAGTTTGGTTTGTGAGCAAACGAACTCTGGTGGAAGTTTGCGTGCACACTTTCAGAAAACCCTGCGGGGCCCGCGATCCCGATCACGGAAAAATAAAACTATAGGCCTATAGGCTATATGCGAACTTCTTTTTAGTTTTATTTGTTTGGCAGGGGGAAAATTATTATTATTCCGAACAAATATAACGTTTATATCTGAAATTGAAGTATTTTATTTATCTTTTTTTTAATAAGATTTACTCTGCCGATGTAACATTCCCAATTGGTGTTTTATGAAGTTACATGTAGGTTGTGTAACTGTTATATACCAATATTCGTTTTATGCTCTCTTTTTTTTAAAAAGCAGAAAATACCTGGCTGATTATTTCATATATATGTGTATATTGTTTTAGTGTATCAAAAAGTACTGAATTTACTAAAAGAGGACAATACAAATTTTATAGTTTTCACCACTTTATTGTGCGACGCGCGTCGATCGCTTTTAGCGACGACGTTTTGTCGCTAATTTTAAAGAAAACTGTGCAGCATGTCCCAATTTCATTTTATCGTAATATAAAAACTACCGAGAATTATAACACGAATAAGGGCCGATCAAAAAGGAAATGTCCGCTACTTTTACAGGCTGTAATTACTTTTCCCTATTTCCATATATAAATATAGGTAAAACGCCGATATGTTTAAACATTCAGAAATAAAATAGTAAGAAAATGTACATGTGCATGCTTTTCAAAAATATAAAAAATATTGAATCCATAAGGAAAATTTTAAAAAATCATATCGAGGGGGGAAATGACCTTGCGAAAAAGCGTTTCGTCATATTTAGACGACGCCATCCTTCACTTTAAATGCTTTTTTTAATTTAATGGCTTTACTTACTTTATTGATTTTTACATAGTCAAAAACTAAAGGAAATTTCCAAAAATATGATATATAGATCATATATCTATGACCGTAGTTTCAAAGATTTAGAGGCACTCCTTTTGCGTTGCCCTGTTTTTACGCGCCACCGGTCAAATTGACCGGTACGGTAGAGAAGGGGTTAAGTATATTCAGAAATTGGAGTATGATGTAAATTTTACTCATACCTTGTGAGTCCTATGACTTGTGAGTCCTATGCTAAATGTTTTCTTTTTGACCTTACAGAGATGTTCTTTATCTGCAATCTCCTAGTGAACAGCAAACCATGTGTTGAATAACGAGAGCAGAGGGAATCTGAATGAACACCTGCCATCAGCACCCCTTCTTGACCTCAAGAGTGATTTGTCCATTCTCCCATGGTGATTTGTCCATTCTCCCATGATAAGGCACCAGTGATCCCACAGATGCATATGATTCTCTTGAACTCTTTATCTGAAAACCACTGCTTTTGACTGGTCTATCATTTAGCGCATTATAGCTTCGTAGTGGAACCGTCCAATGGGAGCACAAGAGGTACTTCTTGCCTACGTTCCCTGATCCTATAATGAACCCGGTGGATCACCAGTGCTGTTGGGTTTAAAGTCAGGAAGAGTAGGAATGACAGGCTTGAGAGATGGGAAATGACCATTTCAGAATTCCATTCAAGTCCTCGGTACCACCAAAGGAGTACAACCCTTCCTCAGTAGAATGCTGGGAAACTCGCCCCAAGACAACTCCCCCCCCCCCCCCCCCTCTAAGGATAACTCGCCCCCTCTCTTGAAACAACTCGCCCCCTCTATATATTATCACACTTTAATCCTATTGTGTGTGTGTAATTGTCATTTTTTACACCTTAAAATCTATACAGATACGCCTCTTCATTTCATACTTTAACACGAATGGTGAAATTCAAATTGAATTATACGCAAATTAGTGCATTTCAGAAAAACGGTATAATTTTCAAAATTCAATTGACTAGGAAATATATTTACTGATCTTCACGTAATTTATTAAAAGAAATAGATGCCTCCAATATTAAGAAAAGTTTTTTTCGTGTGAGTGGGGTATCAATACGGTATGTATACTACATAAGTGCAAGTGTGAAGCGAATCATGGAAATCCTTATACACGAAAGGCTAAGATAACGAACAGTGATCAAGCTCATAACTCCTACAAGCAATACAAAATAGATAGTAGGGGAAACACGGACCCCTGGATACACCAGAGGTGGGACCAGGTACCTAGGAAGAGTAAGCATCCCCTGGCGACTGGTCACACCAACATACTACAGACATAAGTATCGAAAAGGGAGAATAAGGTAATTGATTTAAATACATTATTGTTTTATAGTTCATTTAAGGGCTAATAATCCTTTGCAACGTTGTGATGGTAACTGTTTCAGCGTTACCAAATATTTACCATTAAAATTAAATAAAACGCCAACATAAAAAAAAATGATCTAATATGTCTTTACTTTCACCTTTAAACACCCACTTCTCATCTGCACGAATCTTCCCACCATTTCTAAGTACAACAATTTTAGTTTTAGTTACATGAACAAATAAACCCCATTCATCTGTATAACTTTGCAGCGTATTTAACATATATTTTAATTCAATAACTGAGTCTGGAAGCAACACCATGTCATCAGCATGCATCAAATTATAAAGACTTGATAACTGTAAATCAGTCGGATTATTACCTTTTCAGTTTCAAGATCATTCACATGCAATACAAAAACAGGGGAGACAACACTTTTCCTTGTAATAGACCAATGTGATTTTCAAGAAATGTGACCAGAGGATTTTACACAAGCTCTAATCCTACCATACATAGAGCGAACAATGGTAAGCAGCTTCCCTTGCATACCGTATTGTTTTAATTTTCTATACAATCTCCCCATTAACGGAATCGAATGCCTTCTTATAATCCACAAAACAACACTATAATCATTATAATCGGGGTGGGTTTTTTTTGTTTTGTTTTTTGTTTGGATAGGAATGATTGTGTTATAAGATAATGAAGCACAAACATTGCCTCCGTAGTACCTAGCTTTGGTTGAAAACCAAATTGTGCCTCTGAAATAATATCATACGAGGCAGCCCATGAGATAAGTCTTCTGTTTAGTATGGAAGGAAACAATTTGCAGAAACAAATAACAAAACTTATTCTTCTGTAGATATTTGGATCAGAAGGGTCACCTTTTTGAAAACAAGCACAATAACCGCGTCAGACTATTGTGTTGAAAAAAATCCTGATGATAAGATTCGATTAAAAATAATATCCAAATATGGAACCAAATATTCTCTAAATTCTATGAAATACTCATTCAAAATATAGTCCAAACCATGAGATTTCCCTCGGTTTAAATGACCAATAGCTTCGGATATTTCTTTCTTGGTAATTTCCATATCTAGTTCATTAAAAACTGGGGATCCTGTGTCTTCCACATTAGAATAATATTTAGTGGGAGCAAATGTAGCTAAATCATTAAAATGAGTGAGGAACGATTCTAAGTCTATCGGAGTAATTTTTGACTTTCATTTTCGAAAATGTTTGTAGAATGCTTTTGGGTTTTGTTAACTGAGATGTTCGAGTAAATCACCCTCCTTCCGTAAATACCGACCCCTGAGTTTAGCTTCTAAATGTTAATAATGCTTTTTTCCTTCACTTAAATTCAGGTGATTTTCTTTGTTTTTGTCATGGTTGAACTGGTTTAAGGCTGCACGATATGAGTTATATTCCCTTAAGTTATCCGCTAAACCAGGGTTTATCATGTACTCTATCAGGGCGCTGCCCCCCTTTAATAGACTTTCTATGGACTTCAAGACTAGGACGAATTAAATCAGCCAAGCATGTATTGGACGAATTAACAGCTTTGCTTTTTTACATTATTTTTAGGGTACGGTTTCAAAGTGAAAAATACTCAAATGTTAAGAATTACCTTAACATTTGTAAACATAACAGCTTGGGGGAAATCAAAGAATTAGATTTTTAAAAGCAACAGAAGCAGATTATTGATAATTAATTATACTACGCCAACTGAAGAGCCAAGCTAATACACTCCCTACCAAAACCTAGCGTGTTCCTGCTATAAGTATATATTTTCCATAAAAGTGATAATGAATTTACTGGACCCAAACCCTGGATTTTCACAGCTTGCGAAAATTAGATCTTTCGTCTTGCATAACAAGACACGACGTTAGGTGTTTATATTTACGTCTTTGTGTCTGTGATGTATATTTTATCTAGAATTTTATCTATTTTCGCTCAAACATGAATATCTCTTGGGTTTAGATATATCGTGGACGTTTTGTCTATTAACAATAATCATTTCCTTTCATATGTCGATTTGATATATCCCCGTGGACTCGATCTAACTAACACCAGAGTCTTCCAGACCTGCTTCGTACTTCAATATTTATTGAGCATATATATTGATGGCAAACCAACAACTCAACTTTATGAAAAACAGAATGATTTCAGTTTCTCCATCGTCAACTTCCCATATTTATGCCCCCTTCAAGGGAAGAGGGGCATATTGGTTTGCACCTGTCGGTCAGTTGGACGATTGGTCGGTCGGTCGGTAGACCACATGTTGTCCACTCAATATCTTGAGAATCATTCACTTGATGATAATGATATTTCATATGTGGGTTGGTTATGAGTAGAAGAGGACCCCTATTGTTTTTCAGGTCAAAAGGTCAAGGGTCAATCTACTCTGGAAATAGGAATACAATGTCTGCTCAATATCTTGAGAACCCTTTGCTTGAAAAACATCAAACTTAGCACACTGGTACATCCTAAGGAGAATATGACCCATATTGATTTTGAGGTCACATGGTCAAGGGTCAAACTAGACATGGACATATACTGTCTGCTCGGTATCTTGAGAACTCTTTTGTTGACAGACATCGGTCTTGGTACACTGATACGTCTTCAGGAGATGACCACTATTGATTTTGAGATCACATGGTCAAAGGTCAAGGGTCAAACTGGACATAGGAATATACTGTCCGTTCAATAGCTTGAGAACCCTTTGCTTGGTACACTGGTGCAACTTCAGGAGAAGATGAACCCTATTGATTTTAAGGTCACATGGACAAGGGTCAAACAGGGCATTAAAATATACTGTCCGCTCAATATCTTAAGAACCCTTTGCTTGACAGACATCAAACTGGGTAGACTGGTACGTCTTCGGGAGAAGATGACCCCAATTGTTTTCGAGGTCACATGGTCGAAGGTCAAGGGTCAAACTAGACATAGGAACATACTGTCCGTTCAATATTTTGAGAAGCCTTTGCTTGACAGACATCAAACTTGGTACACTGATACATCTTCAGGAGAAGATGATCCTTATTAATTTTGAGGTCACATGTTTAAAGGTCAAGGACCAACCTGAACATTGGAATATACTGTCCGCTCAATATCTTGAGAACCCTTTGCTTGATCGACATCAAACTTAGTACAGTGGTATATATTCAGGAGGAGATTACTCCTATTGATTTTGAGGTCACATGGTCAAAGGTCAAACTTGACATAGTAATATACTGTCCACTCAATATCTTGATAAACCTTTTGCTGGACAGACATCAAACTTAGTACACTGGTGCATCTTCAGGAGAAGATGACTCATATTGATTTTGAGGTCAAAAGTCAATTGTTGAACTATACATAGTAATATATTGTCTCCTACAATTTAAGAATTATTTGCTTGATTGACATCAAACTTGGTACACTGCTACAGTATAAGGAGTAGATGACCCCTATTGATTATTAGGTCACATGGTCAATTCACTCTTGACATAGGAAGATACTGTCTGCTCAATATTTTGAATTGATACTATGAATTAAATGATGTGTGTATAACCCTTTTCAATTTTGCACCATTGGGGGGGGGGGCATGTGTGTTTTACAAATATTTCTTGTTATGTAACAGTATTTCATTATCAACTGCATATGGTGTTTATATATCTCAACTGATTCGATACACGAGAGCTTCTTTTGTGTATGATCGGTTTTTAAATCGAGGTAGGCTACTTAGCGGTTTCAACAGTCCCATGTAAGGTAAGCATTTCGTAAACTCTATGGTCGTGATAACGATCTCTTTTGTCAATACAACCTGTCATTAGGTCAAATGTGTCTGACCTGTTTCATACCAATCGTTGCGGTGATCTAGAGGTAGAGAGTTCTCCCGCATGCGGAAGGCTGCAGTTCGAATCCCGGTCGCGACAGACTTAAGTCATTAACATAGGTAGTGACAGTCCACACCGTCTCCCATCAGATGTGAATGTCACGGGTCCTTGGAGATGACCTTAAAAACGAGGATCCCGTGTCACAATGGGTGTGGCATGCTAAAGAATCCCCAATGTCATATGCGTCGTTCTTGGCACACTGATTCTAACTACGGACTACTCGGGACACGTATGACCGGTCGACAGGAGATGCTTTTCCTAGGCACCTGATCTCAGTTCTGGTATACCCAGGGGTCTGTGTTTGGTCATATCTCTATTCTGTATTCATAAAAGAAGTTGTGAGATAATGATTGACCACTGTTCGTTCTCTTCGCCTTTTCATAGTATTAACAAAATTTAAAAAATCATAACATTCTTCAGTAGCAATAAGACCCTCCCTCGTTAGGTAGTCTTTATATACATATGAAAACCTCGTGTAGATTGAAATACCTACCAAATTTTCAATCCAGTTCTTCCATTTCGGATTTCCAATATTTCAGCTCGACCATCACTGAAGAGACATTATTTGTCGAAATGGGCATCTGGTGCATCAAAATTCGTACCGTACATATAATTTCCCAAATTATATCGTCGTTATAACGACCTAGTTCGTCAATACCTATCATTGGATCAAATGCTGTCTGACGTGTTAGGCCGTTCTTGGCACACTGATTTTGACTACGGATAACTCCGTTTACCTGATCAGGATATAGGGCTCGGGGGCGGGTGTGACCGGTCAACAGGGGATGCTTAGTCCTCCTAGGCACCCGATCCCACCTCTGGTGTGTCCAGGGGTCCGTGTTTACCCGACTATCTATTTTGTATTGCTTATAGGAGTTATGAGATTGATCACTGTTCGTTATCTTCACCTTTCATATGACAAGTCATGAACAAATGTTAACAAGGCGAATCAGTATCGTTTCCTTCTATAATGATAATCATAACAACAGTCATCATAAATTTTTTTATTGATAATAACTAAAAAAAAAAATCAATTGTAACAAAACCATTCCAATTGCGGTAATGTCTTAGATAACCTTTTATAGTCTTGGTAGCTCTTATTTATCATGTTTAACACATCCATGATAATGGAAAAATGATGATAATGATATAAAAATTTATAATACAACATTGATTATAACAGTACAAAAACAGTCCAGTTTTTATCAGTTCATAGCTTAGTTACTGTTCAATGTGAGACACACAATAAGTCAAGTTACATTTAAAACTTGTTGTTCCAACAAAAGAAATGGAAATTGAAAATTTGAAGGGGAAAAAAATGAATTACATAATATTTCATTAATAACATTTCTCATTAGATTTAGTCTCCTAATTAAAATCAAAGAACATGTGAATTACCTGCATATTGCGGAAACATATATGAGCATTTATAGAACATTGCACACAGTCATCCATTAAGTGTATTTTGAAACATAAAATATAAATGAACATCATTCTACTATTTACACTCTGTTCGACCTGGGTATTTTTTCTTTGCAGAATTTTCTACTTCCGTCGAGGATGAATTTAATAAAAGACACTGATGAAGTTAAAGTAAAAAAGATACATTAAAATTTACCAATCAAAATATACACCTCTGCTTCTATATCTATTTTAGTCACTTGTTAGCTGATCCATTCATTCCGATTTCAGTTTTCTAAACCAATCATTTATCCGAAGCAGGTTATGAAAAAAGTAGATGAATCCAACGACGATTTAATCCGAATCTGAAACGAAATACCATGTACTTAGATAACTGTAACAGTATTTTATTGGGATTTAAATTTAAATTCCCAAAAAATAGTATGTTAATCGGGACTTGATTTCGTGATTTCAGGTATTCAGTTATTCAGTCATTAGACGTCAGTTATACATATTTCAAATAATCGCCCTGTCGCTTTTATATATAAACTGAAAATAACAGCATTGGTATAAAAATCATCATATGCAGAACATGCCCTCGCATATAAAATTAGTTGAGAGACACACAGACCGTGTGTAGATGAATAAAGAACATTGCTACATAAATACGAGACGTTGGTGATTGAGAAGCTGAAACCATCCTTTTCACTATAAAATTGAGTTGGTAGGTTGCCGTGAATAAGAAATACTCTAATGTTGACGGTATATGGATGTAAATTATAAAATTTTGAGAATATGTCAGAACAATGATTAATGAACAAGTTACCATAAAGTACGGTGTCCAATGAAGGTGAAGGTAATGAACAGTGATCAATCTCATAATACCCAATTGAAATACAAAATTAAAAATGAGGCGAACAGGGTACCATGGACACGGCAGAAATGAGCTCGTGTGCCTAGTAGGAGTAAGCATCCGATAGTGACCGATTTCACCCGCCGTGAACCTTATACCTAAAACAGATAAGCGAAGGAATCTGTCGTCAAAACCAGTATGTCAAGAACTTTTCTAGGATTTGGTATGAAACACGTCAGAAACTATATATGTTGCATTTGTTAAATAGATCATTGCAACTACCATAAAACTTGAGGAATGTTGACGTTGACCAATACTGTTAAAAATCTGTCATCAAGTCATTTGTTATTTTCATGCCTCGGTTTAAATATTGATTATACCCCGAACATGTGTTCGCATATCGAATCAGTTGAGAGTTGAAACATAAACACTATATGTTTAGGTTGAAAAAATTAAAGTAGTCTCGTTTGTCATAAAGTTATGTTTTACTTTGCTTTTGACATTTACATATATGTTAACTAAAATATCCAAAATATGAAGACCGGTGTCTTTTATTAGCTCTTCTGAGCCAAAGGCTCAAAGAGCTAATGCTATGGCCATTTGTGCGGTGTGCGGTGTGCATAAACTTTTTAGAAAAAGGGCTATAACTCAACAACCCCTTGGCCAATTTCTTTCAAATTTGGTACAGGGTATCATTGGCCCAAGGGCTTTCATACATACTAAATAAAGGGATGTGACCCTTTAACAAGGGGAGATAATCAGGAAAATACAAACAAAAGTAGTGGTTGCTAAAAAATCTTCTTCTCAAGAACCACAGGGCAGATTATCACCAAACTTACACATAAGGATGAGGATATGTTGTAGATAAAAAATTGTTCAAGGCATTACCCTAGGGCAAAGGGCGTGGTCTCAAGGTCACTTCAAAGTTGACCTAAATTAAAATTTTTTTTAAATTCCTTAAATCTTAGATATTTTAGCCATTATAAGGACTAGGATCATCAAATTTTGACAGTTGATGCATCTTAGGACCTTGTGTCAAGTTGTCTCAAAAGTAGGTCACGGTGACCTACTTTTTGAATTTTGCAGGTATTTATTTTAAAATTAATTTTGATGCATATCTTGGACACTTTGAAGCCTATGATCATCAAAACTTGTCAGTTGGTGGATCATGGGACCTTGAAATGCGTCAACTGAAAAATAGGTCACCGTGACCTACTTTCTGAATTTTATGGCTTATCATTTATAGATATATTTTAAGTTGTTATTTCAAATACCGAGAGGTTTAGAATCATCAAATCTTGTAAGTTGATGCATCTTGAGGCCTTGAAACATATTTATAAAAAAAGTAGGTCACAGTGACCTACTTTTTGAATTTTGCAGATATTCAAATTTCACATTTTCAATTTTAGATGCATATTTTGGGCACTGTAAAACCTAGGATCATCAAACTTTGTCAGTTGATGCGTTTTCGTCTTCGGTTTGTGTCAACCAAAAGTAGGTCACCGTGACCTACTTTTGGTATTTGACAGCTAAATTACTATATTTCAGACACTATTTGACCTACAATCATCAAACTTTGACAGTTGATGCATCTTGAATCAACGGAGTGTGTCGACCAAAAAGTAGGTCACCTTGACCTACTTTTGGAATTTGACGGCTATATTTATATATTCAG
Source organism: Ostrea edulis (assembly GCF_947568905.1). NCBI lineage: Eukaryota > Metazoa > Mollusca > Bivalvia > Ostreida > Ostreidae > Ostrea > Ostrea edulis. Next base: position 35,218,873 of record NC_079171.1, read on the forward strand.
ATACTATTTGACCTACAGTCATCAAACTTTGGCTGTTGATGGGTCTTGCATGTTCGAAGGGTTTCAACCAAAAAGTAGGTCAACTTGACCTACTTTTGGAATTGGACACCTATATTTATATATTTCAGATACTATTTGACCTACAGTCATCAAACTTTGTCAGTTGATGCGTCTTGCATGTTCAAAGGGTGTTGACCAAAAAGTAGGTCACCTTGACCTACTTTTGGAATTGGACGGCTATATTTATATAATTCAGATACTATTTGACCTACAGTCATCAAACGTTGTCAGTTGTTGGGTCTTGCATGTTTGAAGGGTGTTGACGAAAAAGTAGGTCACCTTGACCTACTTTTGGAATTTGACGGCTATATTTATATATTTCAGAGACTATTTGACCTACAGTAATCAAACTTTGTCAGTTGATGGGTCTTGCATGTTCGGAGTTCGATGACCAAAAAGTAGGTCACCATGACCTACGATTGGAATTTGACAGCTATATTTCAATATTCAGATACTAATTGGCTTAAAATCATAAAACTTTGTCAGTTGATATTTCTTGGGTTCTCAAAATGTGTAAACCAAAAAGTAGGTCACATTGACCTACTTTTTTTGAATTCTTGGGATTTAACTAAAGATTTAGAATACTAAGAGGCTAAGAATAGAAATGGTGGGGTTGTACAATTTATCAGAAGAGCGATTCTAGGCCCTTGGGCCTCTTGTTTAGAGTTCACTAGGATATATCTAATCAACATATGAGTGAAAATATTGCTAATAGATAAAACATCATAGATCTATATGAATATCGAGTTAAAGGCTGCAAGAAGGTACTTTATTCTTCCCATGTAAAAGCATTTGAATAAATTCTGTCTCAGTTTTTGTTGGTGGATTGATTGATTGTTTTAATGTTTTCCGCCACACTCAACAATTTTTCAGTTATCTGGTGGCGCCCAGTTTTTGTTGGTGGATTGATTGATTGATTGCTTTAATGTTTTCCGCCACACTCAACAATTTTTCAGTTATCTGGTGGCGCCCAGGTTTTCTTTTTCGTGAATTGACTTATTAATGTTTTCCGCCACACTCAATTTTCCAGTTATCTGGTGGCGCCCAGTTTTTGTTGGTGGATTAATTGATTGGTGTTTTCCGCCACACTCAACAATTTTTCAGTTATCTAGTGGCGCCCATTTTTTATTGATGGAAGAGAGAACCCAGATACAATGTACCTGGGAAGAGACCACCGACCGTCCGAAAGTAAACTGGAAAACTTTCTCACCGGCGCGGGTGGGATTCGAACCCGCGCCGACAGAGGTGAGATGCCGTGTGATTTTGAGCGCGATGCTCTAACTTTCTTGTATGTAGATGTAGAGATGATCTGAATGTAACGTGTTTGAATGTTAATGATAGGTGGATGCAGCATATGAAGCATATGGAATTATCTGATAATAAGGTAGTATAATGTTGATGGTGTAAGACAGTTAAGTTATGAAGGTATTTGAATATAATGTGCTATAATGCTTATGGCATATGAATGTAAAGCATAGCATTCCGTGAATATTTAGTATTATATATATAGTATCATTATGCCGCTGATGTATGGATATGAAATTTGAAATTAAAAGATACGTACCGTTGTCATCAGAATCTTCTGATGAAGTCTCCTCTATATCATCCCACATCAATCTGCTCATTCTCATGGAGGGTAGTCTTATGTGATCTGTAGTTAACAAGCGAATTGATGTCCTCAGATATACATTCTACGTTACAGTACAATAGATATACAACCTCGCAATCTGTAGTTTTAAGTATATAAATCAAAATTGGTAACCACGTAAGTTACATTAGAGAAAATGCAGTGGACCCCCTGTAGAAAGCAGTGACAAATTATTATCTAATTTGATGAGGCAATGAAGTTTTGCAGTCCCCCCCTTTAATATTGCTCTTGAATAAAACTATAGAGTTTAAATCAATGTATTGTTCTTAAAGGAATTATCGTGAAAAAGACAGGCAATCCTAATATTCATCCTCAAAACATACATGTATTCGTGAAAACTAATATCACTTATCGTTTCTTGAGAGAAAGGTGAAGATAGAGAACAGTGATAAATATCATAAATGAATGTATGAATTTATACGTGTAGACTTCATTTGATGACTAAATTATGAGATATTATACAAATCAAATCGAATAGGGACATAAAACAACACTCCGATAACGCATAAATGGGAAACTGTTACCCCTGATTTCAAATTCACAAAAAGCAGGCCTAAACCACGGTGTCTTAAATATCATGTAAATATTGTAAAATGAGTTCCCGAACGATTGATACAAAATTGAAAACTAGATAACGTATAAAAATATAATGAGAATGTATCTGACCATTATATGGGAGATAATCTCAAAACATCGAAAAACGACAAAACAGTGATTCTATTTGTATAGAGAAATAAAGAAAGGGAGCTTATTTTATTGTTAGCCACCCCCCCCCCCTCTTGCGTATAACGCCTGTATATCATTGTGGATCATTGTTGATTGCTAGTCATTTGATTTACAGAAACACATATTCACCAGTTGACGCTAGACTATAAGTTATAAGTCATACCTATATCCAGTATGTCTGTTGATAGATTGTCATCCTCTTCTTCCATCATTGTGTCAGGTGATACTAAATGATGAGTAAAATAAGATTTAATTGAGCTCTGGATCTTATTAATAAACGATTTTCCATCTTTTAAACTCACCAGCTTTACATAAGAGTCTTATGTCTTTTTTTATCTGTACTATATCCTTCTGCATCTGAAAAAAGTATGTGTTGAACGTAATTCTTCTTAAAAATAACTTATGCGTACAAAATTGGAACGCGTATCCATTGTTAACATGACAATAAGATGTATTTAGATATCCCTTCTTTAATCCCCCTATCATGCTACCTCAAAACACTAAATTAGGTATAATCTGTAATGTGACCAATTGCAAACTCTTACAATTAGATTAACGTTTAAGAACATGTTTATTTCTTTACTGTAGCTAGATTAATGAAATATACATACGAAATACACGACTTGGGAATATACATATATTATTATTTTAGCCCAACAGTTCAGCTAACAATGGAGTTTATGGAAATTTTAACCGAATATTGGAGACCTGATAACCAAAGACTGCGTAAATATTCTCAATGAGCAACTGTAGCATATTTTTAATATGAACGCCAGAATACTTGTGAGTAGAATCAGAGTGGTGATTAGCAAATTATTTTTATGACTGAGCACGATATATTACTATCTCCGTTCTTAGCTCGCCAGGACGACAGTCCAGAGAGCTATTGCCATGACCCCATTGTGGGCGTCACACTTTAAGGAAATATACTCTAACCTGGGTAATGTATTTTGAACAAAGAGATATATGTATGCTTCTGCCATTTCACCCATAGCTGGGTCATGAAGATTCTTTTCCTTTGGTACCAAGTGTCCTTAGTCTTGGACTTTGACCTACTTTTCAAAAACTTTATATCTTTTGGGGATAGGGCTTTGATATTTTACATATATATGGGTCATGAAAAGTTCTTTTATTTTTCGTACAAAGACTGTTGACTCAGTAAACGCGACTTTCTTCCATTGCCTATTTTTCTTTAAAAAAAACTTTAACATGAATCATGTCTTTCAACCACAGGGAATGTGGTTTTCATATTTTGCATATATGTGTCATAAATACCCGCTTATACTGATACCACAATTTTATGACCTAGTGACCTCTACTATGGATTTCATACATTTAATAAAAGTATTTACCTTGGCTATATCCTTTGAACCAATGGAATAGGGTTTTCTTTTTATACCCCCCGCAACAAGGTGTGGGGGGATATACTGGAATCGGGTTGTCCGTCTCTCTGTCCGTCCGTCGGTCTGTAGACGCAAAGGTTTCCGGGCTCTAAAGCATTATCCTTTCCACCTACCGTCACCATATCATATATATGGACTACCCATGGGATGTAGATGTTCCCTATTGATTTTGGAGTCAAAAGCTCAAAGGTCAAGCGCACTGGACATTGAAGTAGCAATATGGTTTCCGGGCTCTAAAGCGTTATCCTTTCCACCTACAGTCACCATATCAAACATATGGACTACCCATGGGATGAAGATGTTCCCTATCGATTTTGGGGTCAAAAGGTCAAAGGTCAAGCACACTGATCATTGAAGTAGCAATATGGTTTCCGGGCACTAGAGCGTTATCCTTTCCACCTACAGTCACCATATCATATGTATGGAGTACCCATGGGATGAAGATGTTCCCTATCGATTTTGGGGTCAAAAGGTCAAAGGTCATGCGCACTGGACATCGAAGTAGCAATATGCATCGGTTTGTCATGCCATTTGTTTTTTACACTCAGAAAAGAGGTAGTTTATACCTATTACCAACACCCTTTGGGAGATTGGGGTAAGCGGGGGGTATTCTTAGTGAGCATTGCTCATAGTACTCTTGTTCACTTATAGTTCAACGACTTGGTGACCCAGTGACCTTTAACATGGACGTTATTTTACTATTTACAAACTTCAACATTGGCTATGTCTTTTGAATCAAAGGGGATACGGGTTTGATATTTCACCAATTGAAGCCTCAAGCAGTGACATTTCTTTTGGTACCAAAACTTTGACATAGTAACCTTCACCTTGGACTTTGACCTTTTAAAATTAAATGTGGGCTATATCTTTGAACCAAGAGGATAAGACTTTGATATTTTACATATGGATGCCATGAAGAGACCTTTATTTCTTTTTTTACAAAGATGTTTGACCTATGACATTGGCCTTAAACTTTGACGTAATTCATCATCATTCAAAATTAAGTACTGCAAATTTAGGATATGACCTTCGAAGTTCTTTCATCGATGTTGTTCGTAACTCTTTTGTGGTTTTTTATCTTCTTCTGGAGAACCTGTTCATAAAAAAACCCAATTACAATACCAAACAATTGTAGAACTTTAAAATTTATCCTGAATCTGTCATATCTTTCATCAGAGTTCATTACTTGAAGTTCATGAATATTCACTATAAAGGAATACTTCGCGGAAGTGGTAGATATTTACACTGCAAATTACATGTCCATAATTTTAGACTTGCTAAACAATATGCTTTCTAGAGAGGGAAATAAGACTTGTCGTATTATTCCAATGTGTTGATCAACAATAAATAAAGTGATAATGATTATTGAACATGCTTCAGGCAATCAAAACTCTAACCACAGAAATAGTCAATTAGATGGTGATTACAGGAATCTCCTTCAGATTAGAAGGTGTTACATTGAGAAGAACAATAAGATCTGCGACAAATACTTCCTCTTTTAGCGATGACGTTTCAATAATCGATGACCATCTGACTGGACATATATTTGATTGTGGAGTAGCCCAGTCATTATATTTCAGAACAGGCTACGTACAAGATTCCCTAATTTCCCCCAGAAACGAATTGACTGGTGTGTTTAGGAACGAAGAAAAAGTATGTATTACATCGTGACCATTCAACGTTTTGCTGATTTGCTCCATCAATAAATCGAAGAAGAATTACAAAAAAGAAGCTAAGAAGAGAATGACTCAGACTTGATTGGACTAGAATAACACTATCATGTCTGGTAGAAAACATGTACACTTCGTACAGGACACTGTTATAGGCAAACATAACTGTGTGAGTTGTATCTCAGCATCGTAGAAGCGTCTCCCACTTACTATCACGCTTATCTGCAAATCTTAGATAAAGCATATCGGATTTGTTCATAAACATAAACATTGTATGTGCAGTATTTCTTTCTGAGAGGGAGTGCAACTTTACAAAAACTTCTTCCTGCATTGCCAGTATCATAACCGCTGGGTACAACCGTTTTAAAAGATGGGGAATAGTGTGATACAACATATCGTCCTATCTGCAAACAATATATCTAATGCTAATAAATTCTCCGGAAATCCACCTTCCGGGACACAGCAATAACTTCTGTGAGGATATACTTTCATCGAATGTATATTGAGAGAGTGGTACCATTTCATTGGCGTAAATCTTTCTCGGTAGTCGAACAAAGATGATTTTTATGCCCCCCTTTGAAAAAGAGGGGGCATATTGTTTTGCACCTGTCGGTCGGTCGGTAGGTCGGTCGGTCGGTCGGTCGGTCGGTCTGTAGACCACGTGTTGTCCGCTCAATATCTTGAGAACCATTCACTTGATGATAATGATATTTCATATGTGGGTTAGTTATGAGTAGAAGAGGATCCCTATTGTTTTTCAGGTCCAAAGGTCAAGGGTCAATCTGCTCTGGACATAGGAATATAATGTCCGCTCAATATCTTGAGAACCCTTTGCTTGAAAGACATCAAACTTGGCACACTGGTACATCCTAAGGAGTAGATGACCCCTATTGGTTTTGAGGTCACATGGTCAAAGGTCAAACTGGGCATAGGAATATACTGACCATTCAATGTCTAGAGAACCCTTTGCTTGACAGACATCAAACTTGGTACACTGGTACGTCTCTAGGAGAAGATAACCCCCATTGATTTTGAGGTCACATGGTCAAAGGTCAAGGGTCAAACTAGACATAGGAATATACTGTCTGCTCAATATCTTGAGAACCCTTTGCTTGACAGACATCAAACTTGGTACACTGGTACGTCTTCAAGAGAAGATGACCCCTATTGATTTTGAGGTCACATGGTCAAAGGTCAAGGGTTCAAACTGGACTTAAGAATATAATGTCTGCTCAATATCTTGAGAACCCTTTGGTTGACAGACATCAAACTTAGTACACTGGTATATCTTCAGGGGAAGATGACTCCTACTGATTTTGAGGTCACATGGTCAAAGGTCAAGGGTCAAACTAGACATGGAAATATACTGTCCACTCAATATCTTGAGAACCCTTTGCTTGACAGACATCAAACTTGGTACACTGGTACGTCTTCAGGAGATGACCCCTATTGATTTTGAGGTCACATGGTCAAAGGTCAAACTGGGCATAGGAATATACTGACCATTCAATGTCTAGAGAACCCTTTGCTTGACAGACATCAAACTTGGTACACTGGTACGTCTCTAGGAGAAGATAACCCCCATTGATTTTGAGGTCACATGGTCAAAGGTCAAGGGTCAAACTAGACATAGGAATATACTGTCCGCTCAATATCTTGAGAACCCTTTGCTTGACAGACATCAAACTTGGTACACTGGTACGTCTTCAGGAGATGACCCCTATTGATTTTGAGGTCACATGGTCAAGGTCAAGGGTCAAACTGGACATAAGAATATACTGTCCGCTCAATATCTTGAGAGCCCTTTGCTTGACAGACATCAAACTTGGTACACTGGTACATCTTCAGGAGAAGATGATCCCTATTGATTTTGATTTCACATGTTTAAAGGTCAAGGGTCAACCTGGACATTGGAATATACTGTCCGCTCAATATCTTGAGAACCCTTTGCTTGACAGACATCAAACTAAGTACAGTGGTGTATATTCAGGAGGAGATGACTCCTGTTGATTTTGAGGTCACATGGTCAAAGGTCAAACTGAATATAGTAATATACTGTCCACTCAATATCTTGATAACCTTTTTGCTTGGCGGACATCAAACTTAGTACACTGGTACATTTTCAGGAGAAGACGACCCATATTGATTTTGAGGTCAAAAGTCAATTGTTGAACTGGACATAGTAATATCTTGTTTCCTATATTTTAAGAATTGTTTGCTTGATTAACACCAAACTTGGTACACTGGTACAGCATAAGGAGTAGATGACCCATATTGTTATTTAGGTCACATGGTCAATTCACTCTTGACATAGAAAGATATTGTCTGCTCAATATTTTGAATTGATGATACTACTATCAATTAAATGATGTGTGTGTGTATAACCCTTTTCAATTTTGCACCATGGGGGCATATGTGTTTTAGAAACATCTCTTGTTTTTTAAAGAAAAGCAAGTCTAAAACTCCCACTAACAGGCGATTGTATCAGGTAGATTTATACGTAAGTACTTACTGTTAGTTTGTCTTTATCTGTTCCTCCAAGATCACTAAAATATAATACTACAACTTTTGTAACTTCAGTAACACATTATCTATAAGACAGGACAGGATCAGGAATTGCTTGTTAAAAAGTACGTCTTTCCAAATCCCTAAATTTAAACTTGCTATTCTAGAATGTAGTTACGTCGAATATTTAGTGCAAATTGGAAGATTTTCACAAAGGAAATAATGAAACTGATGTATACAGATGAATATAGTTGAACACGTTCTCAATATCTAATAACCATATATGCAAATGTTGCTATGTACACAGTAACAGCCAAGACGTGATGATATGCATGTAAGTTATTGTTTGCTTGTTTGAAATCGTAATACAACAATGTCATTTTTAGAGCACATACACTATAATAATATACATGTATATCAGAAATGTAAATTCAGGAACATATTTTTTGATGATTAATAGTACATTAGTATGACAGCATATACCAGAAAATTTCAATACCGATGACGATATTCTGTATTCATTAATACGTAAACGTACTATTTTAAAACAACATTTGATGCCTTGATATGAATTACTGGCAATTACCCCGATGCTTTCAATGCAGCCTTTCCTTCTGCTTCTCGCGTTGCATCCAATTTCAAGTCAAAGTTTGCGTCATACAGAAAGACTGAGAAAAAAAAAGGATAAAATTATATACAGGTTAACTTCGGTATCTCGAACACCGATATGTCGATTACCACGGAAGTTTCGAAGTGACTATATATATATATATTATAATTGTTATATATATATATAATTTGGATATATATATATATATATATATATATATATATATATATATATATATATATATATATATATATCCAAATTGTGTTTTTAAAAAAATCACAGTGTCCGGCATAAAATATTAAAAGAAATAGAATAAACAGTACGTTGCGTTAAATTTTTACTTTGTGTACTGTTTATTCTATTTCTTTTAATATATATATATATATATATATATATATATATATAGGAGCATAACAAAACTTCCTTTTTAGGGAAGTCGTTGTGGCCGAGTGGACTTACGCACTGGTTTGACAGTCTTGCTAGGCGGTGGGTGCCGTAAGTCGCTGGTTCGACCCGGGGCTGGGGTGAAAATTTTCAGTACCTAGTTGTGATTATTTAGTGCTTTATATATATATATGTATATATATATATATATATATATATATATATGGGATAAATCTCCGATATAATCTTCTAGAGTGCTCGACGTGCCTCACGGAGCTACATAAATTGATGATCAGATGGAGTTCAATCACATAACATTTATTTCTCTACAGACTGTTTCGTAAGGGGATGGTTTTCCCTCACTCGTCGGTAGAAAAATGACATCTAACGAAAAACATCCGCTTGGCTGAGTATATGTTACACAGAAACATACTGGATAGTTGCTAAGCATGATTACACACAGGATTCAGTAAATAGAAATTTATGGGAATGACGGCAAGTGCTGAAAAGTTTTGAACGCTTATTCAATGAGGATTTTTCGGAATGACATATTATAAAGAATTTCTCTAGAATACAAAGGTTACAATATTTTGAAATATTTGAGTATGATGATGTTTTTCCTAAAATTTCCCACTTGATTTGTAGTTAATATTTTTGTCTTTCAATGTCCATATGAATTTTCTGAGCTCGATGGTATTCTTTTTCGTGGGATTACGGAATGAATGAGTGTGGTTGGCATATCTTAATTTGAACTCAGTGTCTGTTAGTCCCATTGGCATATCTTAATTTGAACTCGGTGTCTGCTAGTCCCACGTAGCTCTCTTCTTGTCCATTATCGGCTCTCACTCTAGCTAAATACACAATTCCGTGGGCGCGACATTCACCGTTGAGCGGGCATTGATCTTTGTTTCGGCAATTACACCTGTTACATGTATCACTTGTTTATTTTGAAGCTTTATGCGAGTCAATTACATTTTGTGTTTCCCTATAAGCCATGTTCTGCGCCCGATTATCAACAGAAATACTATTAAAATATCATACAGTTGTATGCCATCCATGCAAAAATCCAAATAGAAAGAGTTGATATCACACAGTGAAATAAATTCAATAAAAAAGCAGGAAAATATGCAGTTCCAAAATATATTTAAATCACTAGCGCTCTCTGGATTTTAACATCCATCCTCAGGTGAATATCTGCAGGTGAATTCAAATTTTGTATTCACCTGAGGATGGATGTTAAAATCCAGAAAGCGCTAGTGATTTAATATTATTTTGGAAATGCACATTTTCCTGCTTTTTCATTGAATTATATATATATATATATATATATATATATATATATATATATATATATATATATATATTATTGTTTTTACGCTAACAAACATCCTTTACTACGGTCACTGAAATGTTCTTCTTTCCAACTTGAACGGTGTGCGAACAGTGAACGTATGCAGAGCGAACGGTGAACGCAATTTGGTGAACGGTGAGCAAAAGCAGATTGCGTATAGAGCGCGAACGCGAGCGCAATGTGAACAGTGAGCGCACGGTGAACACAATAAAACCTATTCATTCGGAATGTTTCAGCTTTTTTCCTTTTATTTATCAGGTAAGAAAAAATAATGAGAAAATAATCAAACATACCAGAATTGGGAAACTCTATGTTCTACAGTTCTGAATATATTCAGTCTAAACAAAGCATATTGCATTTTTGTACTGAATGTATATTTCATTTGAAGTGATCGAGATTTCCACATCAATTCACGCAGCAATGAAACATAAAGAAAAAACACAGTTCAAGCGTACATTATGTACAACATTACATGGAATAGTGGGAGAATGCATGTTTCGAATGATATTCTAAAATACTTCGAATTCTTGACCTTTTCATGAATATTGATGCATCACCTCGGTATACTATTAAATTTTGACTAATAATGCATGGTATTTATTTTTTCAATGCACAATGTATATGGAAAAGAAAATACTATGTGTTTACTCAGTATTTCCTACAAATAAAGTTCTACTATTGCATCCAGTCCCGCGCGAATCAGGGTTAGAATAGGTCATCAGTACCCCATTGCTTGCACTGATATCCCTGATGAAAGGCCGTGAACGCCGAGCATAGGCCTAAATTTTGCAGCCCTTCACTGGCAATGGTGGCGTCTCCATATGAGTGAAATATTCTCGAGAGGGACGTTAAACAATATGCAATCAATCAATACATCCAAACTTTGCAATAATAAACCAACTTTGCAGTGCCTAGATATAGACCATCTTATACTTATTCCACCTACATGTTCTTGTACTTCATCTTCTATCAACTATAGTCCAGCTGGACATGTCAGTATTGGTGATGTTGAAATAATTGAAAATGAGGACCTCAAATCAATTATTCTAAAAGGTCCTAAATACAGAGAACCTCAGTCTTTCAATTGGTGACATAACTTCATTTCTATCATGCGTTATGTCAAGGATTATGCCAGACGATGGGTTATATGAAAAAGAACTTGATACATTGTCAGAATGGATTAAAAGTATGAGAGGAATATTAAAGTCCTGCATTAGACATATGAAAACAAAAATACGTACCATCTATCCTTCTGTGTTTAGTAAACCAGAAGTGATAAAAGAATTAGATAGGTTACATGAGGAATACGAATATGGTTCCAGCTGACAAAGCTTGTAACAACATTGTCTTTATTCATAAGGCTCATCATTACAACTGTATTTTAAACGAACTTGGCATTAATTCCACTTCTGGTAATCGTACCTATACTCCAACTGCCCTTTCAAAAGACGAAATTCTTCAAACCATGCTTCAGTTTTAGACAGAAGTTATGAGATTGGTCACTGTTCGTTATCTTCACCTTGATGTATCCCAAACGACAGATATCGTAAAGTTTGAAGCCATACATGAACACCTATAAATTCTGGATGACACTACAGTGCTAATTACTAGATTATAGGTGACCAGAAATTGGAGTTAGATCGTTCAAAATTTGTATATCGTCGGTGCAGATAAAACTAACTACTGAGTGGAAGTACACGTAGAATGTTCAAGAATCTACATATTATTTGTAAGGCAAATACAGAAGCGTACGAGCGACAAACAATGCAAAAGTTTTATGTTTGGTGCAAACAGGAAATACATTTATTCACAATGTCTTTCATAGATATAAGCGTAAAATATCTTCTCAAATCAGTTTCAAATGACATTTAGTCATGTGTGCACATTATAGTGTGGCATTGTTTTCTTTTCAATTTCAAGGTAGAGGAATTGACTTGTCTAAACTTAAGTTAATACTAATAATTATGAAAAGTGTTTTGTCTAATTTGAACATGCAGAAGCGTGTGTATGTGTGTGGGGTGTCTTTTTCGTTTTCGCCTCTGTATAAAGATCAATCCTTACATGTTTGTGCTCAGAATGACAATACAAAGACAATGGACTGAATTATGAACGAACGGGGAACGCTTTTTGAACGGTGAACGTAAACTGATAGTGAACGGTGAACGCAAAAAGGTTAGCGCACAGTGAACGCACGGAAGGTACACGGTGAGCGAACAGGAAAATGTAGAACGTTCCATGGATTGCAACTGATATCCCTTTTATAAGATAAACTTCCCCTATTTCTATTTCAGACAAACGGAGCAATTTCGTAGTGAGCTTGGATTCAACAGATCATGCTGTCAGTAGATATACACTGTCAATATCATAAAGTAATTATGTGCTTCATTCGAAATTAAAAATTGATACTGACCTCTGACAAACATTGGGTCCGCATTGAGATCATCATATTCGTCGAAATCAAATTTAGAGCGTAAACAAGAAAACGGGACCCAGAACAAAAAGTGGACAAGACACACCGGTACAACGAGGAGCTGGAAATGAATTGGGAAAATACTCTTCACACTGTATTCTTCCAAGAAGTCCGTTTGAAGAAGTGCCCAGTAGAATTTACTTTTGTCGTGCACTTCCGAGAAAGTGTGACTGAAAAACAAATATAAATTAAATATTTAGACAAGTGCACTGATATCAAACTGATTCCTTTTCAGTTGAGGAGAATATAGTTGGATTCGTCTATTTTGTGATAAATTCCCATTCTAATTACATCACTAATCTATACAATATATGTGTATATCTGGACTAAATGTTTTATATGCGAATATGAAAGGTGAAGATAACAGTGATCAACTATAACTCCTACAATGAATACAAAATAAAGATTTAAGCAAATCACGGACCCATGGGCATACCTGGGGTGGATCATGTGCCTAGGAGGAGTAAGCATCCCCTATCGGCCGGTCACAGCCGCAGTGAGCCCTGTCTTGCTCAGGGACAATTTGAAAGAAGCACTGGGCCTAAAAGTTCAAATTTACACGACAACTTCCTGACCTAGTGCATATTCCAGTTTGTTAAAAATATGGCGTCTGGGGGTAGGGTGATGCAGCAATATGGGAACAAACTGTTAAATGCGAGTATATAAGGACAATTTCTGAAAAAACATTGGGCCAGAGAGTTAAAATTTACATAAAAGCTTCTTGATATTGAGTAGATCCAGTCTTATTCAAATCGTGGTGCCAGGGGTAGGGTGAGTCCATAATACGGGAGCAAAGCGTTATATGCTTATGTATACGAAACATCTTTAAAAATCTCTTGAACCATTTAAGCTAAAACTTTCTTATTTTTGTATATACCGATTCATTTTTACCGACAACCTTTCATGTAATGCCATGACGTGTGATCCTGTGGCATTGACCTTAAAGTTTTACCTACTTTTAATAAGAATATTATCTATTAAATATATCCTGAACTATTTAAGGTAATTATTTCATTTATTGTATGCATATCTTTTTATGGCAAGACCTTTCACTTCATATAAGGACATTAAACCTTGTGACCTAAAAGTTGGTTTTCTACCTACTTTAAAGAAAACGTAACATTTGAAATGTATTCGGAACTAGTTTAGTTGGAATTTTCATTATTTGTATACACACAGTTAAATCCCTGTGCACAACCTGATTAATTCCCTCCCGCAAGATTTTCATCATTGTAAACATTTGCTAGCTTTTTGACGCACATAAAATAATTCTATGGGTTTCTTAGTCAATATATAAATTTACATTTCACGGTTTGCGAGACTCTACTATACCGGTTTTAACAATATCGATATATTCCAATTTCATATTGTGTGCCATGTTTGATGGAACTTCCGGTTCTTCAGTTATCTACATATACCCATATAAGGTAGTGTTTACATAAATGGGCGAGTACGGAGGAGAAAGCGATATCGTCGGTATTGAGAAGGTCTAAATTTGATATCAAGTTCACAAACGAACAACACAGGGTATTTTTTCTGCCACCATATGATTTTCCTTTCTTTGTGGATGGCTTGAGTAAAGTACATTTTCGCGCTGATTGTCAATATCTCCTGAGCTATTTAAGGTAAACTGGTGACAGGGCTCGAAATTAGCGAAAAATACTCGCAAAATCAGAGTACATTTGAAAAACTCAGCGAGTGTTGATTTACAAACCATGATCGTATCGCATCTGTTTTATGCGGTGATGCGCTATTCGCTTTTCTTAAACTTGTACTCAGAATCATACAAACGTTTACATGAACGACCTATTTCAACAACCGAAACAGATTTTCTTTTTATAATTTTTTAAAGAAACAAATCTATCATATTTTGTGTGTAGATTCGTCATGGCGAGACATTGTTATACTTTGGAGTGTGGTCATGTGACCTTAACCTGGAAATTTGACCTACCTTTAATAATCTCTCCTGAACTATCTGAGATAGAGTTATATCAGACGGTTCATACTACAACCTTGCGACCTTGATCTTATTCAGAACAGCAATATTATAGTATTTGTGTTGAGGCATCTAAGTTCTGCGGATTGATTTTCAGTTATGTTGTGATCCTTGAGGGCTAGGTTAAGGCAACAATACGGGATCAAATATGTCTTAAGAATAAAACTTGATGAACAATCTGGGTTTTTTTAAAAAATCTTAACATGAAGTTAAGGTGACTTAGGTGAGCTATTTTGCCCATGAACCTCTTCTTCAGTTCAGAATTATAAGTGATGCATTGGTTGATAATTTCATGTAAGCAAATACAGGGTGCTCAAAAGTTATTGTTGTGAGATCTCATCAGTTTCAGTCATTAAATGTTCCTACTTTGATTTCGTTTTATTAAACTCCGTTTGGATTTGGATTTTGGCACATACCTGTACATAGCGATAAGAAGATTTAAGAGAAGAACGATGGCGAGCAAAGCATACACAGACTTGAGATATGGAGCCAGAAAGAGACCCAGTTCTGATGGACAGCGATCCACCTCCCCAGCATTGTAAATTGTTCTGTTGAACGTACAGTCTGGTTCTTTCACTAAAATAGTAAATTGTATCAATATTCAATATTCTAAACTGCCATATTGTGTCATTTTCATGTCAATTATTGTCACGATTTAACTGCATATAATTCATAATCACAACATAATTCATATGTTGATGAAGGTCTTATGAAATACTTACATCTATCACTTTCAAGTGATAATTCCCCAAATAAAATCCAAAATCCATTTCGAAACACCCTTTCAATCTGTGTAAAACTGAGATCAGAGTTCTCGGAGTAAAGAATAGCGTAGTACGAAACACTATAACACAGAATAATTACTGTCATGATTGCAAGGAATGCAAAGGTGTCCACAAACTGAAAGGTAAAACAATCGTCCCTGAGCGCGAATAAAAACAATGAATTATGATATATGAATATAATGAATATCTGTTTTAAAGTGTTTTTTCAGTCTAACTTTTATTCATTAACTAGTTCTGAAATATTGCCGAACGTTTCTATAATCATTTCAAAACTAAAATATCTCATCTTTTTTCAGTGAGTTATAAAGTATTGCTTGCGAATACAATAGTAATGATGATGAAAGGTAAAAATAACAAACAGTGATCAATCTCATAACTCCTATAAGCAATACAAAATAGATAGTTGGGCAAACACAGACCCCTGGACACGCCAGAGGTGGGATCAGGTGCCTAGGGGGAGTAAGCATCCCCTGCCAACCGGTCACACTCGCCGTGAACCCTATATCCTGATCAGGTAAACGGAGTTATCCACAGTCAAAATATGTGTCCTGATCAGGTAAACGGAGTTATCTGCAGTCAAAATATGTGTCCTGATCAGGTAAACGGAGTTATCCGCAGTCAAAATATGTGTCCTGATCAAGTAAACGGAGTTATCCGCAGTCAAAATATGTCCTGATCAGGTAAACGGAGTTGTTCGCAGTCACAGTCTGTGTAAGCAGCGCAAGTCAGACGCCCTACCTTTTGAGAAAATATTAAAATCACGACTTCTACGTCTAGTCAATAACGAATTTGATCTGATTTCAACATACTTATGAAATCAATTTCTAAGATTATCGAACACCAGTTATTTGTTTTAACGTTAGCGGTAGCTCAGTTATAGAGGATTTTCTTCATAACTGGGAGGTCGTGAGTCCGAACCCCGATCGTACCAAATAGCCGCGTCAATCCTAAGAGGTAAACAGGAGCAGTGGCTGCTCCTTCGTCAAACACTCGATATTTAGAAGTAAGAATCACGGGTCTTTTGGATATGATTTTAAAACATGACGTCCCATGTCATGGCACTATTAAGAACCCTCATCGCTACGGCCCTTGGCACTAAGCATAGGTCTAAATTTGTGGCAATTCACCTACCATTGGTGACGTCTCAATGTGAGTGAAATATTCTCGTCGGGAGACGTTTAACAATCAAACGAACACAAAATACTTTGTATAGGTCGTTAAGATAGTTATTATATACTTTACCATTTTTCTAATCATCACAAGCTTTGCTCCGATAATTTCCGATATTGTCAACGAATTAAGGAACCTGACACACATCAGGATGAAGGTCAAAACTAGAAGAATCTTGGAGGCATTGTGATATGCCTGTCCACTGCCCAGTTTAGTCAGCATCCCAGAAAGGTATACAGTCATTGTCAGCCAGTCTAATCGATTCCACCAATCCCTGAGGTAAGCTCCGATCTTCCCTCTCCTGATTGAAATGCCAATCTGGAAACATTGAAATATATACATTTAGGTACCACTACTTCGTAATTTCAAAGAACTAGCAATGGACATTCAACAAACGTGTACATGCGGTGTAGACACGTGATTTCCTTGATACGTTTGCATTTAATATAATAACTCATGTTGAATTTGTAACATAATATTTAATTTGAATTATTTTCACCTGTTTGGTTTCGTCGAGAAAAAAACTTGCCATCCAGGCAATTATAAACCAATCCGTTCTTGAAATTCTTTCCGTGAAATCAAAGAGTAGCATGTATGCCAAAGCAACCAAAATCATCAGCCAACCAAACTGTAATAGCAAAATCTAATTCAATCAAAACAGCAATTACTTCCTGACCCGGGATTGAACCCAGGACTGCGAGACCAACGTGCTAGATGGCTCACTCATTTAGTTAGATGTGATAAAAGATGCCTTTGATGATGATAATGAAACTCTTACCGGGCTGGAAACACGTTAAATGGACATTAAGAAAGATATTTAGACGTAAATCTGAGATGATCATGCATGATACACATTTCATAATGATACATACTTTATAAACCACAAAAATCGTAGGTGACTTCTAACTGAACAAAACTGCCATCAGTGAAGAATCCTGAATATATAGCACAGGGTCTTTCATTATACATTGAAATAGGAGATGGTCTCACGACCCGAGGAACCATGCCTCCTCAGAACAGTTATGAAACATTGTACATAGGTCGTACGCATCGCAACCGGGATATTCCAATTTTGGTCCTGGCTACCACTTAAAAGCTTTTCAAAATTTAGAATAAATTGTTTATATATTTTGTATTACTAATAGGAGTTATGAGATTGATTACTGTTCGTTATCGTCACCTCTCATCTTTATACCCATCGAATTTTATTTGGAATAATCGTTAAAACCCATAAAGCATATAGGTCATATGATTTACAGAACATGATAAAATTCGCTTCATTCTCATGCATAGACACTGTTTTTCCCTAAAATAGCTCTTACAAGTTTATTGTTATTTCGGATTTCAACCATTTCGGTTGAGCATCACTGAAGAGACATTATTTGTCCAAATGCGCATCTGGTGCATTAAAATTGGTACCGTAAAAGTTTTACATTCTTATGTTTGAAAAAGCATTTTGTCAAAAATATCGCGTCATTTGTGTCAAGGTTACTAGATTAAAAACCTTTAGTGTTTCACAAAGGTATTGTTATAAGTATTGTATATATGATGTACATATTATATGTAAGTCATATCACTTACCATTCAAAAATAAGAGCAAAGTTAAAGTTTCGGGCAAGCAGGTAGGATAAAAACGATGATCCCGGTTGTAGTCGCATCGGCTTAATATACTTGAATGCACAGAACGTAGGTTAGTTAAAATTACCACTAAACCCAAGGGCTAGGAAATCTAAAATAAATTCCCTGCTTTGCCTATCTTGACTAAATCCTAATATTCAGAAACAATATAACAATATACTTTATGTTCTTAAAACACATACACACACATGTCCCCGAAAGTGTTCATACTGATGAAAGAGTTTTTATAATGCATGGTACATAGCACTTCATGACTATCTTGGACTCGCCCTAATGTCAAACCCCTGTAGTTGCGAAATTTTAGCATGTGCCTTTCTGTCCCCCACCCCTCCTAAGCAAGTCGATGTTATGGAATACCGGCATCAGTAAAATTAAAGATGTCTTTCGAATGATAAGAGCATTTAATCACTATGACCATTTTGGTCCTATCCTTGTACCACAAACCCTTACTTTGGGATGATGCCATTTACAATTCGGTGAAGGGCAACTTCTTTCAAGGTGACGAACAGTGATCAATCTCAGTATACATCTCCTAAGCTTGAATTCGTCGTTAAAAGCATTAAAGACGATGCCATTTAAATACTTTACACGTAAATACTATATGCCAAGTTTGACCATGCCATGGAGTCAGAATCTCTACCCCGGTGATAATGATTTTCAATTTGGGATGTCTGCGCGGTCTACAGGACTATGCATTTAGTATTCCTTATAAATATGTGATTGCAAAGAGAATAGTTTTGCAAATTTGTGAATTTGGGTAGTTTTTACCCTGCCCCTAAGGCCACGAGTATGTAGGGGTCGTCAAATTACGTATTCCTGTTCCCCGTATTCCAAAGGTGTTTCATACCAAATTTGAATAGAATTGGACAAGTAGTATTTAAAAAAAGACGTTTAAAATGTTCTACTGTTTAAGGGATGACGCACGACGACTGACTTATATGAATACTAATTGGTGGGACCCAAGTGACCTAGAAATATCAATGCTTTCATATCAATCTCTGTGATCTCTAATATGATTTAGTTACGATTTGTATCTTGTATCACCGTCTTAAATGGGGCATGGGCATAGCTTTGGTGAAAAACAGACTTTGAGATATTTATTTGCAATAGTAATACTTAATATGTGGAAAACATAGCAACAAGCTTAAATTTCAAAAGTTAACGCAAAGATGTATTTCAGACAATTGAAATTTCAAATTCCACAGAAGAGCTTAAGTCCTGTTTTTGTTTACGTAATACGTGACACAGAAAAAAAAACCCATGGGATCAACGTTGACGACTTTGGAGGAAGAAAAGCTTTTAAAACGAAAATTTTCAGTTCTTATCTCTTTGTGCGTGCTCCGAAAATTGATTTAGCGAAACTCTATGTCTATATGCTGAATGCTATTGACGTGTTTTAGAAATTTTTGTTGTCCTTACCTCCAAACGCGGACTATAAGCATATGGTTACGGTCTTGTGAAATCAGCGCGCATTCGTCTTGCTATTGATATGGATTAACACCGTCTTAGCAAACGCCATTTGGGCAGACTGATTTTATGTAAATACGAAGTGTATCCTTTGCAAAATATTTTGATCCACCTATTTATAAATGATCTTTATATCTGCATAAAACTACTGTCAATTTCAATGTTGCCCATGTCCCTTGAAATTAACGTCAAAATGATTGCATCTATTTTAATTTTCAATGAACGTGTAGCGAGTGATAACGTAGATAAAATTCCATTGTCGTCGAAAGAAACTTTTACAATGTAAAACTTATACGGTACCAATTTTGATGCACCAGATGCGCATTTCGACAAATAATGTCTCTTCAGTGATGCTCATCCGAAATGTTTGAAATCCGAAATAACTATGACGTTTTAGAGCTAAATATAGCCAAAAACAGCGTGCCAAAAAAGTGGAGCCAAATTCGTCCAAGGATAAGAGCTATGCATGAGGGAGATAATCCTTAATTTTGAAATGAATTTCTAAATTTTATAACAGCAATTAAATATACATCCGTATTTTCAAGCTAGTACCGAAGTACTTAGCTACTGGGCTGTTGAGACCCGCGGGGACTAACAGTCCACCAACGTGCCTAGATGGTCTAGTGGAATAACAGTCTGATATCTTTGGTTCCACAGGTTGTGGACCTCTCTCTCTCTCTCTTTATTAGGTACATTGTATATATATATATATATATATATATATATATATATATATGTGTGTGTGTGTGTGTGTGTATGTATGTATGTATGTATGTGTGTGTGTGTGTGTGTGTGTATGTATGTAAATGTATGTGTTGCACACAATTCAAAATTCACTCTTCTATTAATCACCGCTGTTAGTTTTTCGTTTGCCAACGTGTTTTGTCTATACTAACCGCGTTCAGAAGGACTTTCATGACAGGAACATTATACTGCCTGTAGAGCCTATCAATAAAAAATATGCTTATTAAATATTCAGCCTGGAAACATCAATTTTAATGCAACGTTTTATGTAATGTGCATTTTGATTGGCTAATGCCCTATGTTTGTGGCTCGAGCATCCCCACGACGCTTTTTCAATGTGACGTTGTGATAGAATGACACAAAAGAATAACGTCAAATGTAAACTTATAGTTACATATTACTTATAATAAATACTGAAAACTCAACGAAATAAGACGTAAGCAATATGTATAAATGGTATCGGAATGGGAATAACTGTCGTCTCATTTGTTTTTTGTAACCGTTAATGCTGAATTAACGGACGTAAACATCCTTTTTATCGCTAAAGCGTCGCTGGTAAAACTCAGTTTGCGACCGCTAAATCAGCATGAACGGTCGGAAATACAAATAAGAAGGTAGATATTCTCTATATTTTGTTCTAAGATAATTAGCCTTTAACAATAAAAGAAGATTGTTAGATGCTCAACCAATAACGATAAATTATAGCCGTAAAATAATCAATTGCAGATTTACCAAGAGAATGTAATTGTTTCAAAAGAATACCATTAGGTCCATCATTATATATGACAAAATACTTGTAGACATACAAATGTCTGTACTAACTCTATAATTCTATTATCCAACATGATTGATTGATTGTGTAGGGTTTGACGCCGCTTTCGCAATACCACAGCCAGTTTACAGCGGTTAACAGTAGGAAATATGTTTGGTGTGGAATTTCCCTAACGGCCCCCAGTGATGCTACCCTTTTTCGAAAAATCAGAGAAAGGATCTTCTTTGTGCCAAATGGTTTATGATCCTTGATATGGGGCATCAGTTAACGTCTCATCCGACGGACATAACAGTTAAAAAAATTATAAGCAGGTAAAGATATAGCATTCCGTGTATATAAGCAGCTGTGTTATAAAAGTATTGCGATTTCTATGTAAAATCTCATATAATCTAAAACTTGTGTTCTTTACACTTGTTATTGTAAAATTATTACCACTGCAGAGGCTTATTCTCCATCGTAATCATCAAAGGTAGCAACAAAAGGCCGTGAAACATTGTCAATGTGAAGAATAGCATACCCTACAAAATAAAAAGAGTTTCGAAATTGAAATTCATCACTCCGCTGTTTTCGCATTTCAAAGATGTTTACCCGTATTGTGGTGACAATGGTTTGACGCGCAATACATGTACTAGCATAAGGAGCAACAGTTTCTCACGGGTCGGTCACACCAGTCTGGTGAGTAGTGTGTTTGATTCCGAACTTGTTGGTCCGGATTCGATACAGCCACTACGCCAAAACCAAAGACATTAACATAGGTAGAGAATGTTTCTCCTCCAAGAACCAGGTAATAGAACTGTTTCACGACCCTCCTGGAAATGACATTAAAGACAAAGATTCCCTTCCACATTAGGTGTTTGCACAATAAAGAATCCCCCTGCTACGGCTGTGAGGTCCATGAATATGCCAATTTTTTGTGACACGTCAACTCTCGAATTGAACGTAAAACAACAAAACAAAAACAAAAACAAAACAAGTATCACGAGATGAAATACAATATATTCAGAACCATGTCGTTGAAATCTTGGTAATGCTTAAAACGCATCTCAAATACTTAAGTAATGCGGTTGTACAAGTTCCTTTGGGAAATAAAATCAAGTTGGATATATCACACGCATAGGGCTCACGGGGAGAGTGACCGGTCGACAGGGGATGATTACTCCTCCTAGGCACCTGACCCCACCTCTGATATATCCAGGGGTCCGTGTTTTCCCAACTCTCTTATTGCTTATCAGAGTTATGAGATTGATCACTGTTCGTTACCATCACCTTTCGTGTAGAGGCTTTTGAAAAAATTCTGCCTTGTGAGAATACAAAAAAGAACATTATTACCACTGTATATAAAACGAGCTTGATATAAATTCCACATTTGATAGTCCTACCTATACTCCAAGTGGCCTTTCAAAACATGAAATTCTTTAGAATTATGCTTCAGTTTTAAACATATTCAATATGCCACTCAATGGGGCAAATGTATATGAGTATAACGTACCTATACTGGATTACTGTAACAAATATACACCAGTGTGTATTATGGATATTGTTTAACAAAACGAATTCGTATAATGCATAATCGTGAAATATCACTTTAAAAGTCCCCTCACGTTATCACGACAGTATACGCATGTCTGTATAGTGTTATCCCATTAGAAACTCACTCCTTTAATGATATATGAAAAGTTGAAATGTTGCAAATGTAATTTAATGGTGAAGATCTAAATAAATACTTACCCTTCGAAAAGAAACACTTTCATGTTTGTACCACATCTGATTGATGACCTTTTTGACGATTTCGTCGTTTAGATAAGTACTGTTTTCTGTCTTTATGGCGTCTGACAGGTAGTCGTGATTCAAGAGAAGCCTGCCAGCGTGATCAATGCGTTGTCCTAATATCGTCACGTCTCTGGAATTGTTTTTTCTATTGTCTTTTGTGTCAGCTTCATGTATACAACTCGTTATTCGCAGGGCCTGTTGGGTGCACATTCTTTCGAAAATATACAAGATTAAATGTAATACTTATCATATATTCGAAATTCTCATAACTCAGCCCTCGATGCTTTACCTTAATTTCTACATAGTCTTAATAAGATAAATACCATGTACGTCCCTTCCACAAAAATAGATTCATTGGCCACGGTAGCCCGGTTGCTAAAACATTTGCTTTGTGAACGAGAGGTCACCTGTATGAGCATCGCTTATACATGACCGCTTGAAATCAAACACATTAAAGTAGGTAAGAATGGATCCTTCGACAAACGCTCGATATTTAAAATTGAAAGTCCCGTGACTTTCAGGTGACCTTAACATTTGTCTTTTTCCTGCTGCTCTTCAGATCAGAACTATTTACCTTTTTACTCTGATAAAAAGTGAAGATAACGAACATTGATCAATCTCATAGCTCCTATAAGCAAAACAAAATAGAGAGTTGGGCAAACACGGACCCCTGGATATATCAGAAGTGGGATCAGGTACCTAGGAGGAGTAAGCATCCCCTGTCGACCGGTCACACCCGCCATGAGTCATATATAATGATAAAGTAAACGGAGGTATCTGTAGTCAAAATATATATGTACCAAGACCGGCTTAAGAATCGGTATGAAATGTCAGACAGCGTTTGACCTAATGATAGGTTGTATTGGTAAACTTGATCGTTATACCGACCATATAATTTGCGAAATGGTGACTTTAAACGAGACTGTTGAAACTCCTGTATCAATCATGTCTTTGTCACTAGCCCGCCTAGATTAAAAAACTAACCATAAGCAGAACAACCTCTTGCGTATCAAATCAGTTGAGAGATATAAACATCATGTGCAGGTGATAATGGAATATTGCCCCATAGAGATGGGAAGTAGACGATGGAGAAGCTGAAACCATCCCATTTGCCATAAAGTTGAGTTGTTATTAAGCGAATCTTGATGGGAAAATTTGCAAATATTTACATATATTCCAACGTAAAACTTCGATCCCCCACTGAGGTCCTATACACCCTCGGACCATGATTCCAAGTAAATTGAATCTGCACTACCTTGGCATGTTTAAATATTAATGAAGATAAATCATGCTCCCACTGATTTTAAGAAGGATGTTTACATTTTTTTAAAAATACTCACGTACCGTCAAGTAAAATGACGCCCTATTGTGGCCCTTCCGAATCCATGAGTCAAATGAACTGAAACATGCTAAATGATTGCTGTTTGATATGACTAATCATGACCCTTGTGGTGTTCATGATTATTTTTAAGATTTGCCCTATAAATTCCCATTTAAGATTTGTTAATGTATTGCAGCCCCACCCTACTCTCGGGAACATTATTTGAACAAGTATTATTTCTACACCATCTGAGGATATCTGCATGTTGATATGACTTATAATTTTTCCCATTCTTCTTCAGAAGATGTTTAGAGATTTGTCCGATATATTTCCATGTTGGACCCCTTATAGCGCCTCCAATTCTCATTACGAAGTCTTTCAAGTAAGTTTGTTGGATTTATTAGAACTATTACTGTTTCTTGTTCTCATCATTGTTGTACATTGATATAATCATCCCACAGTCAATGAGTGACTAGCGCCCGAAAACCCATGACCATCCATTTCATAGAGAAATCAATTATTTGCACGTCGGATAGATAAACTGGTTTGAATAGAGAGGACGAAACAGAAAGTACACGTTTTGATTGAAATGAAATACCTACGCTTTCATCTGTAAGACCTTTTCCTTTTGCAGTTGATTCGTATTCCAGTCATCTGCCGCCTCTTGTAGTATGGTACATCCAATCAAAAGGTGAGTGATTCGAACCTATATACAAATGAAAATATTCTCAGTTCGAACGTTACTTTCAAATAACCGGGACAGCTGACCTCTAATGTGGTGGGGAAAAAACATCGTTGGATTTGTGAAGAATACACAAGTTATATACAGGTCGTTCTTTGCATTATGCAGACAGTTCCGAAAAACAATTGATGAGGATATTTTATTCATTTAAGGAAAAAGAAACTTGGTCGAGTACGTGTAACAAGACAATTATTCCTATATACAAACCACTATCGAGGTTAGAGACATAGCATGTCTCCCCACTTGCGGGAAACTACCAATAGTGTTAAATTTACTTTTAAGGACTACGAACGTATCGGAGTTTGCTATGCCTGATGTTTTAAGATAACTCTTTTGTTTCGATTTAGAGACTTTTTGAAATAATTGCTCGTATTCCCAACAATGTCAACCTGTCCTAAATCCCATACAAAAATGACTTGCAAGTTCTTTAAGTTTTTAAGGGCGTGGTTTGAATAGTATACGCGTTCCTATGGATGTGGTTGAATTATGTACGGAACGAATTTTGCACGGAAGGACTAGCACGAAGGGATGAACAGTCTACACTGCACGGTTGGCACGAAACGAAACGCTTTGGATGTGTAATAGCACGCTTCAGGGTCTGCACTATTATTAACCCTAACTCACATGCACACTTTATAATCGTATGCATTTTAAGAAACATGTAAACATACACAATGTCTGTGCACTGGCATACTTTTCCTCACGACATTGCAGGTGTCATTAGTTGTACTAGTACTGATAATACTACTGCCAAATAAGGTGATTTTACGGGGGTATCAACAATCGTCTAAAGTCAGCATTTCACAAATCATACGGTCTTTATCATGATGAACAAGATGATGATCAGTGATCAATCCTTAAAAGAAGACAATAAGAGAGAGACATATCTGGAGACATACATGGATATCTGAACATTTCCGAAGTGGGATTAGGTGCATTGGAGAAGTAAGCATCCCCTGATGACTGGTACACCGCATAAGATGTGATGTGTAAATACAAGCTTTAACCGGGTTGCTGATTGTAAGGCTGTTCTTTCCACATTGATTTTGACTACGGACTACTCCGTTTACTTGATGAAGATATGGGTCTCAGGGTGGATGGGAACGGTCGACAGATAATGTCTTGGCACCTGATCTCACCTCAAATGTGCTGCAACCCTGGGACGATATTTGCTCTTCTCTTAGATTTGAATTTCTTATAGGATTTATAAAATTGGTTATTGTTTAATATCTTCACCTCATTAATTATGCAATGTTCTATAACATCCAGAAAACACATGAAAGCATGAACATGAATGTAAAGTCGAGAGGAACAACTTAACAAGAGTCCCATGGGCCACATCGCCCACCTTGACCCATATTTGAAGACGTTCCATAGATATATATGCATCTAAAACCGTAGTCCCTATTGTGGCCCCAACCTACCCCTGGATACCATGTTTTCTACAAACTTGAATATATGTTAGAAAGGTTTCATATAAATGTCAACTTCTTTGGCTCAATGGTTCTTGAGAAGGAGATTTTTCAAGATTTCCCCATTATAGTTGTATGTAAAACTTTGATCCCCTATTGTCGCCTCATCTTACTTCCGGGGGTCATAATTTTAACAAACTTGAATTTGCACTATGTCGTTAAGCTTTCATGTAAATGTCAGTTCTTCTTGCCCATCGGACTAATTTGATAAGAAAAAGCTCACTTGAGCGTTCAACTCAGGTGAGCTAAAAAGACAGTTAAAGTTGGTTGTTATTTATCTATGAAGACACATAAATGATGAATAGACAAGTGCAAATAACGAACAGCGACCAATCTTATAATCCTTCAAAAAGACCCAGTGATGGCTTGTATTTGCAAATTAAATTATAACGATCACAAAATTTGCAAAATGCTGACTTTATATGAAACTGTTGAAACCACTGTAGAATAAAGTTATTTGTCAGTACCCTGTTTGGATTCTTTTAATTGGTCATTAGCCAAACATCGCATAATAGTCGATAGACAGACACACCATTTGCAGGTGATAGTGGAATATTGCTACACATATTTGGAAAGTCAATGATGGACAAGCTGTAATCACCTCGTTTGTCATAAAGTTATATTGCTAGTTTACCGTTGACATCTACATACAATGGAATATTCAAATATAAAGCAGATATGGAAGACACGGTCATATCATTGTTCGAGTTCCCTTGGATATCTCCGATCGAGATATAGATGAAAATGAGTATTGTTGATAAACTGATCAAAAAAGAAACGTACAGTATAATTTTATATTCATTTTAAAACATAATCATTATCAGTTCAAGGACACCTAGTTTCAACAATTGGTTTACATCCCACGAGCACTAATGACAGCTTCACATTCCCTTCTCATTAGCGCAATTAAATCTCTCAAAACAGCTTGAGCCAGTTGTAGAATCTGAGGCTGCAGTTGTGTCTATCCAGTTCGTCTCGTGTTCGATAGGGTTTGAATGAGTTATCTGTTTGACCAAAGAAGATCTTAAATAGCCGACGTACTTTAAACAGTTTCTACCTTATTCCCTACCAGAACTTTTACTGCTTCAATGATTAGAATAATTGAAAATTTTGGCGCATTGCCAAATAAACCGCTAATATTACCACCATGCTATGCATTGAATGTTTTGATGTTCTGAGAACTATACCCATCATGTTTTGGAAAACAATCCTCAAACACTCGTTAATTTTTAAAGAACAAAATGAAGGAAATGTATACTTACACATCCTGTTTCAATAAGTTGTTTAGCGCCATCATAATATTTTTTCTTCAGAAGTGCGAAAAAGATTAAACCGAATAGGTCAGAGATTTTCACATGCAATCTTCCTCCTGTGAAAGAGCGTACGGTCTAATAAGTTTTATAGCAAAGACACCTCTCAGTATAAGATACAAGTAAAATATTTTGTAAGGTGAATTCATAAGCTGTTGACGTCATGAGATTATTTTGATTCTGTATTATACTCATAATAGATCATTCATAAATCCATTACTACTAAACATACATTGTCTACCCATTTACTTTCAATTTACTAGCATTTATATATATATATATATATATATATATATATATATATATATATATATTCATATTCATGATGTGAAAGGTGAAGATAACGAACAGTGATCAATCTCATAACTTCTATAAGCAATACAAAATAGATAGTGGACAAACACGGACCCCTGGATACACCAGAGATGGGACCAGATGCGTAGGAGGAGTAAGCATCCCCTGTCGACCGGTCACACCCGCCGTGAGCCCTATATCCTGGTCAGGTATCAGATAAACGGAGTTATCCATGGTCAAAATCAGTGTGTCAAGAACGGCCTAATAATCGGTATGAAACATGTCCGACAGCATTTGACTCAATGATAGGTTGTATTGACGAACTAGATCGTTATAATGCCATAGAATTTGCGAAATGCTGATTTCAATCGAGACTGTTGAAAGCCCTCTACCATTAACTTCTTTGTCATTAGCTTGCCATGATTTAAAAACTGAGTATACGCAGAATAATCTCTTGCGTATCGAATCAGTTGAGAGATATAAACATCATGTGCAGGTGATAATGGAATATTGCTACATAAATATGGGAAGTTGGCGACGGAGAAGCTTAAATCATCCCGTTTGTCATACAGTTGAGTTGTCAGTTTGCCGTTAATGTCTACTTTCAATACAATATCTAAATATAAAGCAGAAGTGGACGACTATGTGGTGTCTTTTATTTCGAGCTTACAAGCATATATCGAATTAACATATGAATAAAGGTTATTGTTGATATACAAAACGTCGTCAACATATCTAAATGTCGAATTGATATATTGAAATGACATTATGTTACCCATATTTGTGCCGCAATACCCCTTTACCATCTGCATATGTTATTTTTATTTCTAAACAATAAACAAGACCATGTTCTCCGTACCACCAATTTTTAAATCGAGGCAGGGAACTAACAAATAAAATAATGTTATATGGGTTTCTACAGTTGGGTTTTAAAGTGACCAATACAAAAATTATATGGTTGTTATAACGATCAAATTTACAAACACATCCTGTTATTAGTTTGAAAGTTTCATATGAATACAATGTTAAGCCTTTCTTTACATGTCTGTTTGCCTGATGGGGATGTAAAGATCACGATGATTGTGACCGGTCAATGGGGGGAGGGGGGAGGTGCTTATTCCTCCTAAGCACCTGATACAATCTCTTTTATTTCCAAAGGATCCTGT
The DNA here is from genome assembly GCF_947568905.1 of Ostrea edulis. NCBI lineage: Eukaryota > Metazoa > Mollusca > Bivalvia > Ostreida > Ostreidae > Ostrea > Ostrea edulis. The sequence goes on from NC_079171.1 coordinate 35,248,347, forward strand.
TTGTCCTACTCTTCATTTTATATTCTATAGAGGAATAATGAAATTGATCACTGTTCGTTACCCGCCAGGAACCCTACATCCGCATCATTGATTGTATGTTCCTCTCAAGGTGAAGGGCTGCAAAATTTAGGCCTATGCTCGGCGCTTATGGCCAGTGAGCAGGGAGGGATCTTTATCGTGCCACACCTGCTGTGACACGGGACCTCGGTTTTTCCGGTCTCATCCGAAGAACCGCCAATTTAGTCGCCTCTTACGACAAGCAAGGGGGTACTGAGGACCTATTCTAACTCGGATCCCCACGGGACATCCGGATCAAGTAAAAGGAGTAATCTGTGGTTGAGATAAGTATGGTTGTATACTGTATATTGTTTAACATCTCTCTCCCTCTCAAGAATATTTTACTCATATGGAGACGTCACCATTACCGGTGAAGGGCTACAGAATTTAGGCCTTACGACCTTTGAGCAGGGAGTATTTATCGTGTCACACCTGCTGTGACACGGGACCTCGCTTTTTGCGGTCTCATCCGTAGGACCGTCCCATGTAGTCACTTCTTACGAAAAGGAAGTGATATTGATGACCTATTCTAACCCGGATCCCCACAAGACGAGATATGTATGCAAATAACGGTCTAAAAGTTAGTATGTAAAACGCCAGACAGCATTGGATTTAATGGCAAGTTGTAATTGTTATTTGTAATTGTAAATTAAATCATTATCATAGAATCTGCGAAATGCTAGCATTAAACGAGACTGTTGAGATCACAGTAATGTAAAACTTGTACGGTACCAATTTTGATGCACCAGATGCGCATTTCGACAAATAATGTCTCTTCAGTGATGCTCAACCGAAATGTTTGAAATCCGAAATAACTATGAAGTTTTAGATCTAAATATAGCCAAAAACAGCGTGCCAAACAAGTGGAGCCAAGTTCGTCCAAGGATAAGAGCTATGCATGAGGGAGATAATCCTTAATTTTGAAATTAATTTCTAAATTTTATAACAGCAATTAAATATACATCCGTATTTTCAAGCTAGTAACGAAGTACTTAGCTACTGGGCTGTAGAGACCCTCGGGGACTAACAGTCCACCAGCAGAGGCCTCGACCCAGGGGTCATAATGTAAAACTTATACGGTATCAATTTTGATGCACCAGATGCGCATTTCGACAAATAATGTCTCTTCAGTGATGCTCAACCGAAATGTTTGAAATCCGAAATAACTATGAAGTTTTAGATCTAAATCCGTGAAAAGTCTTTCTTCATTTCAAATTTGATCAGAAGCAGAACACGCTCTCGCGTGTCACATCAGTTAAGATACAAAAATAGCATATGTACTGTATGTGATAATGAGATATTGCCACATGTATGGGACATTGATGATGGAGAAATTAAAGTCACTACGTTTGTCCTTGTTAATTGTAAGTGTGCCATTAAAAATATGTTTGATAGATATCCAAATATAAAGTAACCTGATTTCGCATCCACCTCGTCCTCCTCCTCATCTTCCTCCTCATCTTCTTCCTCAACATCTAAAATATGGAATAAATATTTATGATACCATTGCTAAGATATATCGTTCATTGTATTTTGTAAAAACAAAAATATATTGTACTGTTTTCCTTATATGTGTTGAAGTTCCAAAGATGAAAACTAACATGTGTTTAAATGGACAGTTAAGGTAATTTTGTCAAAATATTTTCAAAGATTCAAATTCATTCCTATTGACTCATACCAGTCATACGCTGTAAAATAGATCAATTTTATGGCTGTATATCCCAATTTAAAATTATTGTAATTTTCAATTTATATCCCCTGCATTTTGCTTTCTGAACAAAAATTCATTTTCTGCTACACAAGTTGGCTCCTAGTGCAACTTTTGTCAAGCATGCAGTGAATTCAAATTTGAAAAATATCATTCATGCAAGGCGAAGATGACGAACAGTGATCAATCTCAAAACTCCTATAAGCAATACAAAATAGATAGTTGGGCAAACACGGACCCCTGGACAGACCAGACGTGATATCAGGTGCCTAGGAGGAGTAAACATCCCCTGTTGACCGGTCACACCCGCCGTGAGCCCTATATCCTGATCAGGTAAACGGAGTTATCGATTGTCAACATCAGTGTGCCAAGAACGGCTTAACAATCGGTATGAAACACGCCAGACAGCATTTGACCCAATGATAGGTTGTATTGACGAACTAGATCGTTATAAGGACTATATAATTTGCGAAATGCTGACTTCAATCGAGACTGTTGAAATCCCTGTACCATCAACTTGTTTGTCAGTAGCTTACCTCGATTTAAAAACTGACTATACGCAGAACAAGCTCTTACATATCGAATCAGTTGAGATATATTAACACCATATGCAGGCGATAATGGAATATTGCTACATAAATATGGGAAGTTGACGATGGAGAAGCTGAGATCATCCCGTTTGTCATACAGTTGAGTTGTCAGTTTGCCGTTAATGTCTACTTTCAATAAAATATCTAAGTATGAAGCAGAAGTGGACGACTCTGTGGTGTCCTTTATTTCGAGCTCACAGGGATATATCAAATCGACATATGAATGAAAGCTATCATTGTTAATAGACAAAACGTCATAGATATATCTAAATGTCGAATTGAAGGTCACGGCGAGATATTTTTTCTTCTCGCGTAAAAGTTTTTGAATAAATTCTGCTTCATGTGAATATAGAAACAGGTCAGCCGTTTTATCTTTTTTTAAATCTTTTTTTTAACATATTAGAAAGGAATAATTTTATTTGGGGTGAGAAAAAAATCCCCAAAATGAGCTTTACTGTCACTTTAAGAGTTTGCTTCAACCAGTCTACTTTAATCGTCCCTATTGAATTAAATAATATGAAAAGAAATGAACTATAGTTAAAACCTCCATTTCAGGAGTTTGATCTAATAAATTCCTCAATTTTGGGGGTTAAAATTATTCACAGAAGTATATAACAAATGATCTCGAAGTTTCATTCTAGATTTTCCTTCTTCTAATTTTGTTTCCAATAGGTAAATTACTAAAGCCCACGGATTAGTGATTTTTACGTTAACGCATTGATTGTATGCTTCAGTGCATTAATTGTTTGATTGTCAGTGAAATTAGAATGCTGGCAATAAAGGTCACTTTAATAGGTGGTATTTTAAGGATATAGCATGGAGCACGAAATGAATTATGTATACGTTATGTAAAGACAAAAAAGCTTGCACACGTACATGTATGTTAAAACAAATACGTCAGATACATCAATACACGCTCATACCCCTGGTTCTACACCGTTAAATTATTTTGTCAATTTGAACACGAAATGTTTTGTGCTTTATTCAGCCATGCATTGGTAATATGACGCAATGTTCAGCTAAAGTATAACCACTAAACATACAAATTATTACGATTTCGAAACAGAAATATGAGTAATCAACGTCTCTGAGATATTTTGATATCAACGGGTTGAGACGAAATACCATGACTTTAAATATATGTTTAGCTCACGATCATAGTGCATGAGTTTCTCTATCGTGTCAACGTCTACCGTGACAATGGAATGCAATAACATGATATCAGGATTTAAACCAACGAACTCTGGGCCAGGACGTTAAGACTTTTGCCATTAATCCACCGCGATCGATGATCTTTTTTTCTTTTTTTTTAAATCTACCTGTTCCTTTCTCTTTCCATGTCGGTATGACATAAGCCGATTTGGTCTTCAATTCCAACTCCTTCCACAGCCCATTCTTGAAATCTTCAGTCATTTTCTAAAATATAGTATCATTATTGCATCCCTAAAGAACTTCCAACAAACGTTTAAATATTTCATCTCGCATAAAAAGAAATTACTGCATGGAAAATAATATCTATACGCACCTCTTCAAAAATAAATTCAATTGATCGGTGATTGAAAGATTTTTTGATGAACTGTTTTGGTATTTTCCACTTTCCTGTTCTCAGTAAATACATCGACAATGCATTTGGGTAAACGTGACTGTTTTCTCCCTGTAGAAAAAAGACAAAATAACAGAACATATCTTTCAGTGAATCAAAACATCTTCCTGCGAACCAAATCTTATAACATGTGTCACTTACAAAGATGTCGTTTTCCCTGTCAGAGCTCTTATTCATGTATACTGAAAGTAAAAAGAGCAATTGCAATATGAACATAGTGAACATCAATCTCATAACCCCTATAAAGAATAAATCCAATTCAAAATTAGATATTTTATTGAAAATGAATATTAAATGCAAATTAATAACTCAGCTTTATGACAAACTGGATGATTTAGCAATATTCCATTATCACCTACAGATGGTGTTTATATCTCTTAACCGATTCGATACACAAGGACTTGTCCCGCTTAAGATTAGTTTTTAAATCAAGGCAGGCTACTGACCAACAACTTGATAGTGTAGAGATTTCAACAGTCTTGTTTCAAGACAGCATTTCGCCAATACGGAACTTTCGGGATGTGCCGAAACACAAAATTACACTTGACGTTTATACACTGCAGTCACGTGATAGTAAGTAATTCCAGGGCAAAGTTGACATCGATATAATTGGTGTTGCGCTAGCAGTAAAGAGCTATGCGCAGTCCCACGATGGCGATCCAAGTCAATACAATTGATGTTTAGTACCTGGGTGTATATTAGATGGAAGGAAAAAGGCGCATTTAAACGCGTATCCTTGGATGTTTTACCGATATCCTCAAAATATTCCCTAATTTTGTTTTCCTCGCCAACTGGCATAATTTAATCAAGTGCATTTTCCTATAAATGGTTGTACTTGTAGTGATTCCCTTCTTTGAAAAATAGCATTTTAATACAGTAATTTGATAGCAATTGAAGTATTCCATGCTTGTTTACTTAGTTGTTATTGCAATCCGTAAGTGCCATGCCCTACAAATCATGTCCAACGCGCGATAAAAGTCAGAGTGGATCCATATCTCAAAAGTACCATATTATATGGTCGTTATAACGATTTAGTTTGCCAATACAAGCTATCGTTTGGTCAAATGCTGTCTGACGTGGTTCATACCGATTGTTAGGCCGTTCGTGAAAGTATATATATATATATATATATATATTTGTGCCGTTGTATCCGATTCATTGGGCCAGGACTTGCTTAGCAATTAAATTGAAAATTATATATAATTATAATTGATAAATATAATGATGTATAATGATTGTTATTTATTCATATTGTTTGACGACTTTATCGACATGTCCAGATGAAGTATAATTGGAAGAGGAAAAAGACCATGTATGTGGAATATGAATAGGACGATCTATATATCGGAATTGTAGAGTCTATTTGTAAGCAGAAAAGTGTGAATGAAATTGTAGAAGTATATTTGCAGGAAATTTGAACTTCAAATATGCTGGGATACAAGACTGAACTTTTTTGACGAAGAATAGTGCTGGTTTTCACAGTATTTATTCTTCTGTTAGTAATTTAAGCTTAAGGAACTAACAGCATGATTCGGAAGCATTGGCATTATAACCCGAGGTGGTATAAAGAGCATGTGATTGGCAACATCCATATTCATAGAATTCAATTCATATTTTGTATTAAGAAATCTACCTATTGACTATCATTGGCTTCATCACATAACGAATTTAAAATTTTCAAAGGAACAGAGTAAAGTTTAGTGCGAATATGATGTGGACCTAATTGTCTGTTGGTGTCAGGTAAATATGAATCAATACTTGGTCTTTTGTATGAACGATGTCCATGACTGCGTTTCTGTCTTTGAGCATTTGAAAAGAGTCCTATCACATTCAAGTGAATTAAGTGAGATATCATGTATGTGATTAACTAAAATAAATGTATAAAAATTAAATAATAAAATTAAATAAAAATGTGTTTCAAAAATATATAATTTGCTATAAAACACACCAGTTTTAGTAGTATTTCATGCCTTTTTCTATGTATTGTTCTTTGTTTAATTTTGTTTTTATTAGCTCACCTGAACGGAAGGTTCAAGTGAGCTTTTCTGATCGCTTTTTGTCCGTCGTCTGTCTGTCTGTCCGTCCGTCCGTCTGTCTGTCCGTCTGTCTGTCTGTCCGTCTGTCTGTCTGTCCGTCTGTCTGTTAAACTGTTCACATTTTCGACTCCTCCAGAACCACTGGGCCAATTTCAACCAAACATGGCCAAAAGCATCCTTGGGTGAAGGGCTTTCAAGTTTGTTCAAATGAAGGGCCATGTCCCTTTCAAAGGGGAGATAATCACAAAAATGCAAAAATAGGGTGGGGTCATTTAAAAATCTTCTTCTCAAGAACCACTTGGCCAGAAGAGCTGAAATTTACCTGAAAGCTTCCTGACATATTGCAGATTCAAGTTTGTTCAAATCATGGCCCCCGGTGGTAGGATGGGGTCACAAGGGGGATCAAAGTTTTACATACAAATATATAGGGAAAAACTTTAAAAATCTTCTTCTCAAGAACCACTAAGCCAGAAAAGCTGAGATTTACATGAAAGCTTCCTGACATAATGCAGATTCAAGTTTGTTCAAATCATGGGCCCCTGGGGTTGGATTGAGCCACAATAGGGAATCAAAGTTTAACATACAAATAAATAGGAAAATCTTTAAAAATCTTCTTCTCAAGAACCACTGAGTCAGAAAAGCTGATCTTTACATGAAAACTTTCTGACATAGTGCAGATTCAAGTTTGTTCAAATCATGGCCCCCGGTGGTAGGATGGGGTCACAAGGGGGATCAAAGTTTTACATACAAATATATAGGGAAAAACTTTTAAAATCTTCTTCTCAAGAACCACTAAGCCAGAAAAGCTGAGATTTACATGAAAGCTTCCTGACATAATGCAAATTCAAGTTTGTTCAAATCATGGGCCCCTGGGGTTGGATTGAGCCACAATAGGGGATCAAAGTTTAACATACAAATAAATAGGAAAATCTTTAAAAATCTTCTTCTCAAGAACCACTGAGTCAGAAAAGCTGATTTTTACATGAAAACTTTCTGACATAGTGCAGATTCAAGTTTGTTCAAATCATGGCCCCCGGGGATAGGATGGGGCCACAAGGGAGAATCAAAGTTTTACATACAAATATATAGTTAAAATCTTTTTTTCAATAACCACTGAGTCAGAAAAGCTGATATTTACAAGAAAACTTTCTAACATAGTGCAGATTCAAGTTTGTTCAAATCATGGCCCCCGTGGGGTAGGATGGGGCCACAAGTGGGGGGGGGGTCAAAGGTTTACATACAAATATAGGAAAAAGCTTTAAAAATCTTCTTCTCAATAACCATTGGGCCAAAGAAGTTGACATTTACATGAAAGCTTTTTGACATAGTGTAGATTCAAGTTTGCAAAGGGTAGTTTTGGGCCATAATAGGGACTAAGGTTTTACATGCAAATATATATGGAAAGTCTTCAGATATGGGTTAATGTGATTCAGGTAAGCGATGTGACCCATGGTCCTCTTGTTGTTTTACATGTAAAGCGCTTTAGGATAATTCTTTTAATTAGATAAAGCGCGATATAAATGTATAGTAATGTAAAACTTGTACGGTACCAATTTTGATGCACCAATAATAATCATCATCATCATCATTTGAAGATCACTGTACCTCCAATCAGCAAATAGGAAATCAGTGCAGCGACGTTTTCAAGCTCAGGTATATCATCGAGTCGAGTAATTTCATCATCGATGTCATCTTTGAAATAGCATCCGGTGTCATAATCTTTAATGCACATATTGGTGACCTTCCATGGAGCTTTCAAGTCAATTTTATGTTCCATAGCTTTCACGCAGAAAAAGTCGTCTTTCATTGTCAATACGTATACATCACGTGATTTTTTCTGTAAAAAAGATAAAACAAGTGGTTCATCGGCGACATCGCTTATCTGAGACACCTTGGTCCCAGTTTTTCAGCTTTCCTGATATTCTTTTTTGAAAAGCATGCCCTCATATTGTGACCCCAATTTAGCCTCAAAATGTCACGACAGCTCAACACACAGCATCGAAATTACTTAACAACTAAAAACTTACTGTTTTAGAAAAAATGTCAAGTTCATGGGTCAAAGATCATAGTATAAATAATAATACCTTGCAATAGAATCCTTACAATAATCCTAAATGGTTCAGGAATTATTGAATAGGAAAAAGTTTTCTTAAAAGTAAGTCATATTCCAATGTCAAGGTCACAAGGTTTAATTCATATTGTGCTATAAGAAATACACATGAAATATGAGATTCATATAACTCACCACTTGAAACTTGCGAGCAAGGTTAGAGCTCCGAGCAGACAGACAGGACAAAAGCGATATACATCCATGTGGAGACATATGCATTTAAATACGATAAGTCTGACCTTAGTACTCTTGAACGCATTTTTTAAAAAAAATAAGTTTCAGTACATTACGATCCCGTGGGGATCCGGGTTAGAATAAATTCTCAGTACCCCTTGCTTGTCGTAAAAGGCGACTAAATGGGGCGGTCCTTCAGATAAAACCGGAAAAACCGAGGCCCCGTTTCCCGCAGGTGTGACACGATAAAGATCCATCCCTGCTCAATGACCATAAGCGCCTAGCAATGGCCTAAATTTTGCAGCCCTTCACCGGCATTGGTGACGTCTCAATATGGCTGAAATATTCTCGCGAGTGACGTTAAACAGTATAGAATCAATCTGTATATCATGTACCCCGGAGCGTAATACAAGTATTCAATAATTTTGTCTTATTTAGACATACATCTCAATTGTAAAGTCGGTTATTGTAATTTGTTTTGTTTATTCATCTAAGAAATCGCAATGGTAACCTGGAAACTGACGACTGGTATTTTGTTCTTGGAGGCATTCTCAAGAACGTCTGTGTGGATAACTCCGTTCCGTAGTGAAATAAAAACCGGCAATGGAACTCTGCCACTTACATCTGCATAACAGAGAAAAGTGTTATGGACATTTGACAACATGCATGCGTTTTGTCGATTGCTAATTTTTAACAATATTTATTGAAATCAAAAACGTACAACATTAAGTAGTTTGTATGCAAGGTGAAGATAACGAACAGTGATCAATCTCATAACTCCTACAAGCAATACAAAATAGATAGTTGGGCAAACACGGACCCCTGGACACACCAGAGCAAGATCATGTAATATGATTTTACTTTGATGTAATGGTACAGAATTTGTAGTGAAACGTCCTATCAAAAACTCTAAATTAAAAGGTAAAGATAACGAACAATGATCAACCTCATAAATCCTATAAGGAATACAAAAGTAAGAGTTGGGCGAAACGGGTCCCTGAATATACCAGAGGTGGGATCAGGTGCCTGGAGGGAGAAAGCATACTTGTCGACCGGTCGCACCGGCCAAGAGTTCTATATTCTATTGGGGAAATATTATGCTGCAAAGAATAACCTCAATTGGTATGAAACACTTCAGACAACATTTTACGAAATGACAGGTTGTATTGGTAAATTAGATTGTTATAACCATAACATCGTGGCATTTGTTGTGGCACATTTCCTCCTTCATGGCAGTTAATCCTGAGACTTGATAGAAAATTTACTGGATCCAGTAATGTATCTCTGTAACGGTCTTTCTGAAGTTAAGGTAACCTTGTATAGGTACAGTGACATTTATCCATTCGCCCCATGACCGGTCATCAGGGAATGCTTACTCCTCCTAGGCAGCTGATCTTACCTCTGGTGTGTCCAGGGGTCCATGTTTGCCTAACTATCTATTTTGTATTGCTTATAGGAGTTATGAAATTGATCACTGTTCGTTATATTCACCTTGCATTGATTGGGATATCTAATGTGTTTTAAACTAAACTTGCTTTTGAAGAATGTCATGTTGTAAAAGGGCAGTTAGAGTACAAGTATGATTACCAGATTTAGAATTAATTCAAAGTAATTTTCTTCTACAGTTGTAATAAAAAGTCAGTTGGAAGGAAAACATTTCCTAGTGTAAACTATATGATTCTTTTATCGCTTCTGGTTTGCGAAACACAGAAGGATAAATAGTGCGCACTTTTGTTTTGAAGAGTTTAATACGTCAATTTCAATATTCCTCTTATGATTTTTATCCATTTTGACAAGGCATCAAGTTCTCCTTCTTTCAAATATTATTCCATCGTGAACGGAACAGTGATTGGTCTAATAATTCCTGTATGGAATACAAAATCAAAAGTTGGGCAAACTCGGACACATGGATATAGAGGAAGTGGGGGTCCGGTGCCGAGGAGGAGAAAACATACCTTGTCGAACGATCACACTTGCCGTGATCCGTACATCTTGATCGGGCAAACAGAATAGTCCGTAGGCAAGCGAATATTTAAAGACCGACCTAACAATTGGTTTGCAACACCTTAGACAGCCTTTTACCCAATGACATATCGGTATAATCTTCGACAGAATCTATAGGAGATACGAAATTATGTCGCCAATGGAATGATCGGAGTTTAGGATTTTAAAAAAATTATTGGTTTTTTGTGTCATCACTTTCAATTACATCGACACATGCCCAGCTGTACTACAGTGTAAAGAAGTATACATTGGGTCAAACGCTGTCTGACGTGTTTCATACGGATTGTTAGGCCGTTCTTGGGACATTGATTATTTACAACGTATAACTCCATTTACCTGATCAAGATATAGGGCTCACGGCGGGAGTGACCGGTCGGCAGGGGAAGTTTACTCCTCCTAAACACCTGGTCATACCCTGGTATATCCAGGGTCCGTGTTTGCCCAACTCTCTATTTTGTGTTGCTTATAGGAGTTATGAGATTGATCATTGCTCGTTATATTCACAATTCATGTATACAATGTTCTATATATAGACACTGTAAAGCTTTTTAGTAATAAAAAAGTTTGGATGCAATAATAATAGAAGTGTATTTGTAAGAAATGTAGGTGATAATCTTGAACATGAAAAATGCTGGAATACAAGTCTGAACATTTTTATGATGGGGATGTTGCTTATCATTGTAAGTCTTGGTGTCTTGGTGTTCTGAACCACCTTAGAAATACTATATATTCCTCTACACATACATGTATATGAGTAGAAATACCTTTATAGACTTACACAGAGTGATGCGTTGAACATAATTTATATACGTACACACAGACATTCGTTGAAAATACTTTTGTTCATCCTCCTCTTCCTCCATTTCCCCTCGGACGAATTTCTTGACACCGTCTTTTACCAATTTCTGAAAGAAAAAATACACACCTTTAAAAACAGCTACGATCATATTTTTTATTTCAACTTCAGAGTACTTGTGCGTGGAATAAAAATGGCGTTTAACAAAGTAAGTTTTTGGATGGCTGATCACTAGATATGAATATTTCCGTTTTGCATGTTTGTTTAATAAGCAACTGCCTATGATATCAAAAAGTCTAGTCTTTAATTTATCGTGAGGAATAGTTGTATATAGTGTTGATAAGTCATAGGTTTTGATGTTATTGATTTGGGAAAAGGTTTGCGATTTCAAGTTTACTAAAAGTTCTTTAGATTGTTTTAGAATCCACATTTGATTAACACCACTTCTGACATATGTAGTCGCACAGTAAGTTGGAAGGTTCTCCTTCACATCTGTTAGTATTTTCGTGAGGAGCAAAGATAGGGGCTTGGTAGAGCACTTACTGGATCCAGCAATGTATCCTTGTGTGTAAGGGTTTTTATGTAGTTTAGGAATCCAGTATAGGTACGGTAACTCATATTCATTGGACCCAATGACTGGGATATTAAATGTGTCTAAAACTGAAACATGGTTTTGAAGAATGTCCTGTTTTTAGAGGGCAGTGTGAGTATAAGTACGATTACCAAAAGTGGAATTAATGCCAATTTTGTTTAAAGTACAGTTGTAATAATGAACCTTACAAACAAAGACAATGTTGTTACTAGCTTTGTCAGCTGGAACCAAGACATATTTCTCATGTAACTTATCTAACTCTTTTATCACTTCTGGTTTACTAAACACAGAAAGATAGATGGTACGTGCTTTTGTTTTCATATGTCTATATTTTAATATTCCTCTAATATTTTAACCCATTCTGACAATGTATCAACTTCTTTTTCGTATTTAACCCATCGTCTGACATAATTTTCCACAGAATTCATAATAGAGATGAAGTTATGTCGCCAATTGAAAGACCGGGGTTCTCTGTATTCAGGACCTTTTAGAATAAGTGATTTAAGGTCTTCATTTTCAACTACATCAACATCGCCAGTACTGACATGTCCAGCCGGACTATAGTTGAAAGAAGATGAAGAACAAGAACACGTTGGTGGGTTATGTATAAGATGATCTATATCTAGGCACTGTAAAGTTTGTTTATAATTAAAAAGTTTGGATGCATTAGTAGAAGTGTAGCTGAAGGAAATACAGGGTGTAGACTTGAACTTGAAATAAATTGGAATACACGACTGAACCCTTTTATGACGAAGAATGTTGCTTATGTTGACGGCATCTTATTCATCACCACCATCAGCGATACAAGGTCGATGGTTAAATGAAAGGCGAAGATAACGAACAGTGATCAATCTCGTAACACATATAAGCAATACAAAATAAATAGTTGGACAAACATTGTTTCATTTTGAAAACAAAATCTGTATGTGTTATTTTCATCTTTTTATCTAAACATGTAGTACCTGTATCGTTTCATTTGTTGTGTCTTTGTGGATGACGACTGCTTCCTCTAGAAACAGTACCTTCTCCAGTGCAAGCTGACACGGCAAACGAGATTTACCTGTCAAATAAAACCGTACATAAATTCATCAATTCATCAGCAATGATCATCGTGTGTTGAATCCCTTTTAACACAGATAATCAATGATATTCCGTTAGTAAAATCTTAATGAAATAAGAATCGTTGTTCAAATCTTTTAATAGGTACAGTTGTACTTAACGTGTCGTGTGCATCTACTCTCCTAATCTACCAATAACTCGATTATTTGTAAATTATATTTCTTTGTGCATATTAAACTTCCTCGTTTAAAGTTAGCAGTTCACAAATACCATGGTAGTAATTACTATCGAGTTTGCCAATATATACTGTCATTGGGTCAGATGCTATCTGGCGCGTTTCATACCAATTGTCAGACCGTTCTTTTTACATTGTTTTGATTAAGGATTTATCCGATTGCATGGTCAATATATAGGGCTCACGGCGGATGTGACCGGTCGACAGGGAATGTTTACTCCTCCTGCGTACCTTATCCCACTTATACTCGTATGGTATGTCCAGATGTCCAACTCTTAATTTTGTATTCGTTATAGGAGTCATGAGATTAATCACATTACGTAATATTCACCTTTTTCTAAGGACCCTTATTTGAAAAGCATTGATATATATCCATGTCATCCTAAATAATAAATGATTGGATATCGATATACCGCTGTGTGCTTTATGATACCTTGACTTCATGCTAACGTAGGACTCACAGCGGGTTTGACCGGTCGACTTGGATGCTTACTCCTCCTAGGCATATGATCCCATTTCTGGTATACCCAGGGGTCCGTGTTTGCCAAACTCTCTATTTTGTATTGCTTATGGAGTTATGAAATTGATAACTGTTCGTTATCTTCACCTTTCATATCGGAGATGGATTTTTTGTAAATATATGTAAAGAACATAATCCATAAAAGCGTTTTAAAATATTTGCTTTAAATTCTCAAAAGTTCTAATTGTGTATGTACTGATTCCATTCAACGTAAAATTTAAGTCCATGTGTTCAGAATTATGTACAATACTGGTAGTCAGCTCAATACCCCTTCATCCTAATTTGATACCGATATCATTTAACCTAAGACTTTGCATTTGCTATTGTTTCTGTTAAATTTCTAAATTTTATAAGGGTAAAACTCACAAAGGCATTTTTGAAACCCTCTATGTGTTAATGGAAGTGTAGCAGGAAATAACAATATTTTAACCCTTCAGGTCATGAGCGATGTTTTCAAATAATATGATAGATAACGATATCATTTTTCGTGGCATTTCAGGTACAATTCACTTGCATGTTCACTTGTTTCTACCAAAGCGGAAGAAGAAAACGCTTGGGGTATTTTACCAGGTCTATTTTAGAGTTGGGATATCTTAACACTCTTTGATTATAGCAAGTAAAGTTTTCAATTATTCTCTTATGTATTGCAGAATGATGAATACAGTTTGGACATTGCTAAGAAAATAATGGGAGGAAAATATTAAAAGTAATCAGAGATTGAACTCTGGACGCTTGTATTACTAGTCAAATGACCTAACCAATGAGTTAACCAATAAGCTAACAAATGAGCTAACTAGGTCATTTGAAGTATAGCAATATCACATAAAATTTATACTTATTTTGGAAATGATTCAAGAAAGGAGATTATAGCAAGTAAAGTTTTCAATTATTCTCTTATGTATTGCAGAATGTTGAATACATTTTGGACATTGCTAAGAAAATAATGGGAGAAACGATTAGAAAAACATGGCAGAAACGTAGAGAATGGTTTAGAAATCGGGAACACAAAGATGAATATACAGGAATATTTTTTTTACATTCAGCAGCAATTAAACCCCAATATAAATTCTACTGATACGAACGTGCAAACTTCCTCACGTCCTCTAGAGGTCGAAACTTGTTTTCATCATCTTCTGGTTTGTGTGCAAAAATCAAATAAAGACTGTATTTCACATCTGACGAGGATGTTGGGACATCTTTCTGATACCACAATTCTACGATGATTTTTGCCTGCAAATATACAAAACAATCCTATATGTAATTAATATTATATGATTAACCTTTTTTGTTGTGTTATGTCCCGTCCAATTTTGGACATCACTACCGTTGATAAAGTCCCATAACTGTTGATTTATGCAGGGCGCGCAGAACAATAGCAGTGAAGGGTCCACACCGTACGGAAGTCTCCCGGGACGTGCACCCCGGGTTTAAGGTCATATGCGCAAGACTTTCATTTTCCAGAGTTAAGCGTTTGACAAATAATCCATTACTGCATTTTAACGCTTTCTGGTTTGACGCAGCCAGGGTACGTGAAGGACTCAAAAATTATCTTTAGGGAGCTGTTTAACCACTAAATCATCGCAAAAAGCAATAGTATGCAATGCCTGCGTCACATGCAAGTTTTGTCTACAGGCTGTAATAAGTTACTGAAGAGACATTATTTGTCGATATGCGCATCTGGTGCATCAAAATTGGTACCGTATACGTTTTACATTATGACCCCTGAGTCGAGGCCTCTGCTGGTGGATTGTTAGTCCCCGAGGGTCTCTACAGCCCAGTACCTAAGTACTTCGTTACTAGCTTGAAAATACGGATGTATATTTAATTGCTGTTATAAAATTTAGAAATTCATTTCAAAATTAAGGATTATCTCCCTCATTCATATCTCTTATCCTTGGACGAATTTGGCTCCACTTTTTTTGGCACGCTGGTTTTGGCTATATTTAGCTCTAAAACTTCATAGTTATTTCGGATTTCAAACATTTCGGTTGAGCATCACTGAAGAGACATTATTTGTCGAAATGCGCATCTGGTGCATCAAAATTGGTACCGTATAAGTTTTACATTATGACCCCTGGGTCGAGGCCTCTGCTGGTGGATTGTTAGTCCCCGAGGGTCTCTACAGCCCAGTAGCTAAGTACTTCGTTACTAGCTTGAAAATACGGATGTATATTTAATTGCTGTTATAAAATTTAGAAATTCATTTTAAAATTAAGGATTATCTCCCTCATGCATAGCTCTTATCCTTGGACGAATTTGGCTCCACTTTTTTGGCACGCTGGTTTTGGCTATATTTAGCTCTAAAACTTCATAGTTATTTCGGATTTCAAACATTTCGGTTGAGCATCACTGAAGAGACATTATTTGTCGAAATGCACATCTGGTGCATCAAAATTGGTACCGTATAAGTTTTACATTACAAGTAATGGCAATCTGAACAACGTACAAAACACATGTACTTGGTGAACATTGTGAGATGAAAGGTGAAGATAACGAACAGTGGGAGTTGGGCAAACATGGATCCCTGGATATATCGGAGTGGAATCAGGTGACTAGGAGGAGTAAGCGTCCCCTGTCGACCGGCCACATCGGCCGTGAGCCTTGTATCTTGCCTAAGATATGTCAGGAAAAAATGAACGTCATTGTCCCTTTATAAGCAACAATGTCCTACGTTGGATATCTTAATTGAAGTGATGCAGAACTGAATAGTGATCAATCTCGGGGATCCCATTAATTATAACAGTGATGTAAACACTCACTCTATAACATAAGAGAGATCAGATGACAAGGAGGCAATATACTATGTTAGTACAATAAATATCTAAAGAAGGACCTGGCAATCAATATGAAACACGCCAGAAAGCATTTTCCAAGTGATAGCTCGTAATTGCAAATTAGGTCATTGAACGAACACATAATTTGTAAATGCTGATTTTAAACGGGATTGTTGAATCTCCGTACCAACAATTTATCTGTCAGTAACTAGTCTCAATCTAAATACTGACCATTAGCAGAACAAGCCGTTGTGTGTCAAATCGCTTGAGAGATATAAAAACTACACGGAGGTAATAATCGAATACTACTACAAACATATGGATGAGGATGGAGAATATGAAGACATTTCATTCGTCATGAAGTTTCGTTGTTAATTTGCCGTTAACAGGAAAAAAGAAGATAACGAACCGTGACCAATCCCATAACTCCTATAAGGAATACAAAATAAAGACTAGGGCAAACAAAGACCCCTGGACATACCAGAGGTGGGTCCATGTGCCTAGGAGGGGTAAACAGCCCCTGTTGACCGGTCACACCCGCCATGAGCCCTATATCTTGGTCAGGTAAATGGATTAATCCACAGTTAATAGCAGTGTGCCAAGAATGGCCTAACAAGCGGTTTGACCCAAAGGTTGGATAGGCAAATTAGATCATTACAAGGAGCATATAATTTTCGAAATGCTTACTTTAAACTATAGACTGTTGAAACTCTTGTAGCTTCTATTTCAATAAAGCGTCAAAATACAAATATCGAAGAGCATGTTGTCTTTTACTTTGAGTTCACTGGGATTGAAATATTAAAAATGAGTATTGTAAATCGGTAATTGATTGATTGATTGATTTTTAACGTCCCGTCGGGAATTTTTCACTCATACTAAGACACCATCAGCTGTATGTGAGGTACCATAAATCCATACCTATCCTTAGCGCTCAGGGCCGTAGTAGTGAGGGTTCCAACTCTTGTCAACGCCTGTCATGACCCGGCGCCTCCGTTCTAAGGTCATATCCGAAAGACTCCCGATTCTTACATTAAAATACTGAGCGTTTGGAGATGGAGCAATCACCACCTATTTTAACGTCTTAGTTTTGACTCACCCATGACATGAGTGGGGCTCAAACCCATGACCTCAAGGTTACAAAGCGAACTATCTACCACTGAGCTACCGCGACCTGTTCATATCAATAAAACGTCGTCGCTGCAATACATCTAGCTGTCAAATTGAAGATTGCACAAAAACAATTTCTTCTGAGGAAAAGGCTTTTGAATAAATTCAATTCCACATAAAAATCCCAAGGCAGGTCAGCTTATAATGGAACACAAATTGTATCCATGGGAATACCAACAGGCGTTTGATATAATTCAACACGGCTTGATACATTTGATCCGCATATTCATATAACACGGGACTTATAACACAGTCAATGTGACGTCAAATGTAGCTTCTTCTTTTTTTTTCTTACAAACTAATCAATTATCAAGAAAAGAAATAAAGGTAAAGAAACTTGACTGTTTTTAACCAAAAATGTATATGATTTATTCTAAACCTTTTGTTGTTGTTGTCTTTTTTTGAAGGAAGAAATATGTTTCAATACATATTATACAGGTGTATATATTTATGAATGAAATTTGTGAAACAATTAAAAATACATTGGAATAATCAAACTTATAAAAAATAAAAAAAAATAAATAAATATAAAAAATATAAATATAAAAAATAAGAAAAAATAAATTATATCATTTTCTATCAATCATATATTTCTTTGAGGATTGTACTGAGTGAAAACCTCTCAACGGGACGTAAAACAAATGATCTTTCAAAACTTTACAGAGCATTTATTTTCTTGACAAACCATCATGGACATGCACTTAAAGCGTTTCGGTTGAGACTTTTTTTAAAATCATGTCCACGATCAATGACAGTTAAACTATTATTTTGATTTAGACAAATTTGGTGTATCCAATGGTCCGTATTTGCTCAACTCTTCAATTTATATTCTTTGTGGGAGATTTCTCACTGTTTTTACCCTTTCATCAAAAACCTTGGAGAAGGTAGTTTTGTAAGCAAAGTGTTTGCTATCGGAATTACAATGTTTTTAAATCCAATTCCGCGTTCTTTCTTGGATATTGGAGGGGTAATAAGACTACCTACGATATACTTTAACGCCAGAGAAGAGAAATGCAGCCTGTTCAATAATCTGTGCTATTCCAGCTGGTCGAGTTGCTGGGTCGTCTACGTATGATCCATCAGGGCAGTTTGGTTCCTTGCTGACAATAGTTATTGACATAGCTCTTTGTTTGATTTATCTAACTTGGGAGTACTTATTTATGGTGTGTACATTTCTATATTGTGCCTTTCATTATGTCGTGTTCCGTGTTCCCATAGTTATTGTTACTTTATTGTGGAACTGCTTGATGAATGTATACAACACAGTTGCGTACATAAGTATTAAAAACTTACATTGCTGTCTTCGTCTTGTACTTTAACGTATCCCTGGATATCTGAAAATGGATGCCCATGGACATAAATTTTATTGCATTATATCATTATATACATAATTTATCTATCTATCTATATAAGCATTGGGAATGACAAGTCACAGTTAGCCATTTAAACCTCAAATATTTGCCGCAATCTGCGTGTTTATCAAGAGACACATGCAACACACTACTAAAAGGACAAATATTGCAAATGAGGAACACTGCTATAAGGGATACACATTTAAGAGCAGGGCAAGTACGGCGACATGACCATATGGGATCAGGTTCTTAGGAAAAGTAAGAATCCCCTGTCGACCTTTCTCACCCGCTGTGACTCCTACAACTTGATCAGATAAACGAAGTAATCCGAAGTCAAAATCAGTGTGTAAAACGGTTTGAAACATGCAATATAACATTTGATAAACTAAACCGTTATAACGACCACATGATTTGCGAAAATCTGATTTCAAGAAAGACTGTAACATCAACTTCTTTGTCAATAGCCTGCATCGATTTAAAAAAACACTTATGATACCCAGAAGACGCTCTTGTGTAATGAGTCAGTTGAGACACATAGTCAGCGATAATGGAATATTGCAACATAAATATGGGAAGTTGACATTAACAAAAATGATACAGTAATAAACCAAATTAAGGAACAATCTCTTACTGAAAATGTAAACTGGTATGTCAATACTACTTCGTCACCAGCGCATCTGATAGAGATATTCCAAAGAATACCTAACACCCGTCAATCAAATAAATTTTTACGCACGTAAGTTAAGGTGGGTTAGAGCATATGCAAATGAGAATATGAAAATAACATCACCAGAATCCTGTTATTTTTAGATCAATCAATTTACATACGCTCTTATGTCGTGAAATAGAATAATCCCAAATGGAATGTGAATTAAGTAAAGTGCACTTCATATAATGAGAGGTGAAGATAACGACCAGTGATCAATCTCACAACTCCCACAAGCAATGCAAAATAGAGAGTACGGCAAACACGGACTCCTAGATATACCGGGGATGAGATCAGGTGCCTTGGAGTAAGCATCCCCTGTCGACCGGTCACAGCCACCGTGAGCCCTAAATCTCGATCATAAGAACTGTGAATATCCAATTGACACTAAATCAATCATATACTTGCATATTTTTGAGAATTTTCGACGATTGCTCACAAAGTAGGGTGTAACTGAATATCTATTAATCCTATAGTTGCGTTAATCCTATTTGTGCCCTTTTTCAATAGCTATTTTAAGGAAAAAATACTGGGATATGCATTTTGTCAACTATCACACATGCAATACTTTAAACATTCTATATGCTATGAACTGATAAACACATTTACAGCAATAACTATATTGTGCAGCGAAATATGTGTCTTCGCATAGTAATACTGTCTGAATGTAACTCGTGTACATAGCCTTGCAACAAAGCGGTTTCTTTATGTTCCGAATCAAAAACTATAATTCATAATACATTCTAACGTCATATTCAGATTATGCCATACGATGGGCTAAACATGGAAAAGAACACTGTCAGAATGGATTAAAAGCATCAGAGGAATATTAAAATTCAGCATTAGACATATTAAAACAAAAATACGCACCATCTACCCTGTGTTTAGTAAACCAGAAGTGATAACAGAATTAAATAGGCTACATGAGGAATATGTTTTAGTTCCAGCTGACAAAGCTTGTAACAACGTTGTCTTTGTTTGTAAGGCTCATTATTACAACTGTATTTTAAACGAACTTGGCATTAATTCCACTTTTGATAATCGTACTTATACTCCAACTGCCCTTTCACAATATGAAATTCTTTAAAATCATGCTTCAGTTGTTGACATATTTAATATCCCCGTCAATGGGTTGAATGAATATGAGTTACCGTACCTATACTGAATCCCTAAATTACATAAAAACCCTTACAAAGATACATTGTTGGATCCAGTAAGTGCTCTACCAGGCCCTATCTTTACTCCTCACGAAAATATTAACAGCTATGAAGGAGAAACTTCAAACTTACTGTGCGACTGCATATGCAAGAAGTGGTGTTAATCAAATCTGGATTCTAAAAAAGTCTACAGAACTTTTAGTAAACTTGAAATCGCAAAACTTTTCCCAAATCAATAACATCAAAACCTATGACTTTTCAACACTTTACACGACTATTCCTTACGATAAATTAGATACGTTTTGACATCATAAACAGTTGCTTCTTCAGCAAAAATGGAAAACGGATATATTCATAACTAGTGGTCAGTCGTCCAAAACATTACTTTGTTAAACACCGCTCTGATTCCACGCACAAGTACTCTGAAGTTGAAATAAAAACAATTATAAGTTCCTCATTGACAATATCTTCGTAGTCTTTGGTGATCAGGTCTTCCAACAGTCTGTTGGAATTCCTATGGCCACGAATTCTGCTCCTTTGTTAGCTGACTTGTTTCTATTTTCATATGAAGCAGAATTTATTTTTTAAAAAAAACTACTACGCAAGAACAATGAAATATCTTGCTTTGGCCTTCAATTCGACATTTAAAAATATCGACGACGTTATGCCTATTAACAATAATAACTTCATCCATATGTCTATTCGATATATCCCTTTGAGCTCGATATAAAAGACACCACAAAAAAAGAGTCGTCCACTTCTGCTTCATACTTGGATATTTTATTGAAAGTAGACATTAACGGCAAACCGACAACTCAACTACATCACAAACGGGATGATTTTAGCTTCTCCATCCTCAACTTCCCATATTCATGAAGCAGTATTCCATTATCACCTGCATATGGTGTTTATATCTCTCAACTGATTGGATATGCAAGAGTTTGTTCTGCGTATAGTCAGCTTTTAAATCGAGGCAAGCTACTGACAAACCAGTTGATGGTACAGGGGTTTCAACAGTCTCGATTGAAGTCGGCATTTCGCAAATTATATGGTCATTATAACGATGTAGGTCGTCAATACAACCTATCATTGGATCAAATGCGGTCTGACGTGTTTCATATCGATTGTTAGGTCCTTCTTGGCACACTGATTTTGACTACGGATGACTGCATTTACCTGATCAGGATATATGGTTCACCGCGGGTGTAATCGGTCGACAGGGTATGCTTACTCCTCCTAGGCACCTGATCCCACGTCTGGTGTGTCCAGGGATCCGTGTTTCCCCATCTCTCTATTTTATATCGTTTATAGGAGTAATGAGATTGATCACCGTTCGTTATCTTCACTTTTCATTCAGATATGCCCTGTGAACATGACACAGCATGCAAATCTTACATGGTGATGCTCAGAGACCGTTTTAATTGATAGCATGCATTTCACAAACCTTTTTATGGAAGCAGTTATAGTTTGCTTTATCTCTTATCTAGATCTGAAATTATACCTTTTCCCAAATCAGGCAAATGGGAAGGATAATAAAAAGAGTCCTCATTGTCATTGTCGCTCAGAAAATCAGTAAACTGTCCTCTGATTTGCTGATCCTGAAATAGACATGGCTTCTTATATATAATCCAACAACACCCGATACCTACAAGTGTTAAGTGCAAATAGTGAATAAACAAGACGCCCACAGGCCTTATCGGTCACCAGAATAGTGAAAAAAATATCATTAGTTCCATGGACTATGAAATCTAGAAAAAAAAAATTCATGTTCTGAATATGTAAGCTAAATTCTAATGTTCAGCAACAGTATAAACAATATGTGTCCTTAAAACTTCACTGCCCTCAAAAGTGCATACACTAATGAAAGGCTTTAAATAATAGGTGTATTTACATTCAAACATCAAAAGATATGACTAATCCTAAAGTCATAACCCTGGGTTATGAAATTGACCATTTTTTGTACATCCTCTCCTGCTATTCCTAAGTATGCATTTATATTTTATCAGTATCAGCAAGCTTACACATACATACTATATACTAAGTTTGGCCCCACCTTGGGGTTAGAACCCTTACTTTGGAGAAAATCAAATTTTGGTAAAAGACTACCAGCTCTATCCATTTAGCACTATAAACCAAGTTTGCCTCCCCCCCCCCCCCGGTGTCAGAACCCCTACCCCGGGGATCATGAAATTTACAATTTTGATAGAGGTCTTCCTGCTCTACATCACTATGTGTTTAGTTTTTCTTACATGTGTGCGGTTCTTAAGAAGATATTTGAAAATTTGTCAAATTTGGGCAGTTTTTCCCCCGCCATTAAGGCCACAGGGGTGCAGGAATTCTGAAATTTACAATTCATGTTCTCCTTGTACCATTGATTGATTGATGCTTTCCACCACACTCAACAATTTTTCAGTTATCTGGTGGCGCCCAGTTTTTATTGGTGGAAAAGAGAACCCAGTTACAATGTACCTGGGAAGAGACCACCAGCCTTCCGGAAGTAAACTGGGAAACTATCTCACTTACCGGCGCGAGGGGGATTCGAACCCGCGCCGAACAGAGATGAGAGGCCATGAGATGCTCGAACCACTCGGCCACGGAGGTCCCTTCCTTGTTCCAAATATGTTTCATAATTGGAATCATAGTTATCAAGAAGAATTTAAAAATGATTATTGTTTACACATTTAATATCTGACCATTTTAGCCCCACCCTGATACCAAAACCCCTCCCCCTGGGATCATCAAATTTATAACTTTGGTAAAGGACTACCTGTTCTTTCGAAATATCTATTTACTTTCAATTTAGTATCAATAGCACTAAATAAAATGTTATTTAAGTGTTTTACACATTAACACTGTATACCAAGTTTGGTCCCGCCCTGGGGTCGGAACCCCCACTCCGGGGATCATGAAATTTACCATATTGGTAAAACTTCCTCCTCTCCATCACTATGCATTTAGTTTTTCTTAAATATGTGCGGTTCTAGAGAAGAAGATTTTTGAAATTGGTCAAGTTTTGGCAGTTTTGTCCAGCCCCTAGGGACCCAGAGTCCTGAAATGAACAATTGTTGTCCCACTTGTCGAAATGATGCCTCATACCAAATTTGAAAAGAATTGGACTGGTAGTTATTAAGAAGAAGTTTAAAACGTTCATTAGTTAACATACGACGGACGACGTAGGACGACAACCAATTACAATAGCTCACCTGAGTTTACTCAGGTGACTTAAAAGGACATAAAAATCATTAGAAGCACCGACATATCCAACGTCACAAATAATTCAATAGATCCAAGGGACGACCCATCCATTCGTAAGAACAAACGAAAATGTTTTACCAATGAAAATGTAAGGTTGAGGCGAACATGGACCCCTGCACTCACCAGTGGGATCAGCTGCCTATGAGAGGTGGACATCCCCTTCCGACCGGTCACACCCGCCGTGAGGGCGATAAGGTAAGTCGTACGTTCAATAACATTTACCACTTTATAGATTACATTTGTATGACTCATTGTTTGAAAATACAAAAATTACGTACAGGAAAGCGAACTACATGTATACAACAATGATATATTTTTCAAACTCAAGGCCGAAACGAAATTAGATGTGTTATGCTTCAATTCCTGTTTTAAAGGACAGAAATACGTAAAAGGATCTCTAGAAATACATCCGATAATGGCATATATTAGGGAGGTAAATAATATAGAAAAAGTATTTATTCGACTAATTTCTCCTAGCAAATACTTACCTCGTCATCATCTTTGTTAACAACAACAATACACCTTGCGTTGTTTACTCTGTAATGGCATGTCTCTGCTACCGTGCCCTTTATTTCTAAATGTATATCAACTTCAATTTAATATTGTGTATTGTTAGACATAAAATTTATATATATTCGGAACTTATTTCCATGTGCTTCAGCCTGAGACCAAGTACATGATTAGTATTCCGCATCTGCATCGGATTGGTTTTGTAATTCACAATTTCATAATCTTATTTTATACTTAATCTTGTACCATATCAAAGGTGAAGATAACGAACAGCGATCAATATCATAACTCATATAAGGAATACAAAATAGAGAGTTGGACAGACGCGAATCCCTTGACATCTCCGACGTTGGACCAGATGCCTAAGAGGTGTAAGTATCCCCTGTCAATCAGTGACAAATGCCGACCTTAAAGGAGACTGTTGAAACCTCTGTAACATCAACTTATTTGTCAGTAGCCTACCTCGAATTTTAAAAATGACCACAGGCAGAACAAGCGCTTGCGTATCGAATCATTTGAGATATATACATACCGTATGCGGGTGATAACCTGAAGTCATATCGTTTGTAATGAAGTTATTTGTTAGTTTGTCGTTGACATATTTGTTCAATAAAATATATAAAAATGAAGCAGAAGTCAAAGACTTTGTTTTATCTTATATTGCGTTCATTGAGATTTGTCGCATCATACCTAGGTTGTAGTCATATGTAATATGTTGTCATATGCAGTCTATTCATATATATATGTATATATATATATATATATATATATATACATATATATATATATATATATATATATATATATATTCTTTTGCAATGTATATTTTGTTGCCATATCTAGTTTGTTGTCATATCGAATATATGGTCATGCACAGCGTATTTTCATACCTAATTTCTTTTTTCATATTTAGCTTATTTTTAGATTGTTGCCGAATCTAGCCGGTTTGCATACATGGGTTGTTGTGCTATCTAGTACGTTGTCACATCTAGGTTGTTATGCAGTTTGTTTTAATGCCTGGTTTTTGCAATTTCTTTTGTAATCTAGTTTATTATGATATTTATTTCCTTGTCTTATCTTATGTAGTCATCCCTAATAATCTACTTATTGTCATATCTATTTTTTAATTCATACAGACTCTGTTATTACATTAGATCTGTCGTCACGCTTAGCCGCTTAGATTGCTGCCGTAGCTATTCCGGTGTCTCATGGTACATCAAACTATACTGACCAGGATATAGGGCTCACGGCGAGTGTGACCGGTCGACAGGGGATGTTTACTCCTCATCCCATCTCTGGTATTTCCAGGGGTCCGTGTTTGCCCAACTATCTATTTTGTATTGCTTATAGGAGTTATGAAATTGATCACTGTTCGTTATCTTCACCTTGCATGTAATGACATTTGCCATTTTAGAATGTGATGCAAGGGATGGTTCGCTACACCTCAAAACAAAATATGAATATTGGCATCACATTCAAGGACATCACCACCTGACTGCGGATGACTCCGTTTACCTGATCAGGATACAGGGCTCACGGCGAGTGTGACCGGTCAACAGGGGATGATTACTCCTCCTAGGCACCTGATCCCACCTCTGGTATATCCAGGGGCCCGTGTTTACCCAACTATCTATTTTATATTGCTTATAGGAGTTATGAGATTGATCACTGTTCGTTATCTACACCTTTTAGCTAACATGGAATCGTGTCTAGTTGGTCATATATACATTGCACTGTTTCTTACCACACCTAGCGCGTTGTCAACCCTAGTGTGTAGTTATATATAATCATACTGTTGTTTGTATACTCTTATATGTCCAGAGTTCCGTGTTTGCCTAACTCCTCATTTTCCATTTCTTATAGAAGTTATGAGATTGATCACTGTTCGTTATCTTCACCTTTCATGGCATTTCTTATTATATTTTGTCGCCATGCAATAGACATTGTTTTTGTGACAAGTGTGTTGTTATACGTAGTTTATGGTTATATCTAGTTGTTATCTTATCTATTGTGTTTTGATGGCTAGTCTGTCATTTTACATTACCTATTGACATATGTAGTTTTTAACATACTGTATCTAGCTTGTTGTTTTATCTAGACTGGTATCATATCTCTAATATGTAGTTATAACTGGTATGTTTATGTACCTGATATTTTCTCACACCTACTTTGTTATTATGCATTGTGTGGACTCATACCTGTATTGCTTTCCAGTTCCTGAACCGTAGCGCCTTTGAATATTCCTAGAGCCGTTTTCACTTTCACTTCTGGATTTGTGCGTGAGGTTTCCAGTTTTTTTCTAGTAAGTGTATTATTGAAGTATAATTCAAAATCATCACCGTTTTTTTTTATCCACTCACATTGTGAGAAATTCATTTCAAAATTAAGGATTATCTCTCTCCCGCATAGCTCTTATCCTCAGACGAATTTGATTCCACATTTTTGGCACACTGTTTTCCCCTATAATAGCTCTAAAACTTCATTGTTATTTCGGATTTCAAACATTTCGGTTGAGCATCACTGAAGAGACATTATTTGTCGAAATGCGCATGTGCTGCATCAAACTTGGTACCGTATAAGTTTTACATTGTCCTTTGTCAACAGTAGTGGAATTATCATTGTATAGTATAATTTTGATACCATAATTTGCATGTCTGGTATATCATTATTTTGTATCTATGAAAGTTGTGTATCAAAAGAAATGTTGATGACAGTTTTAAAAGAATCCAATTCATTTTGTTTTTCTGTCTTTTCCTTTTCGCATTCAGACAGATACTCACCATATCAGAAGTTTCAGCTTATCTTTTGCAAATTCATCTCACATATTATAACTAACTTACAATTATGCCAAGTCATCGTTACAGACTATCCTTATAATACCTTTCTGCAGGCTCAGTGATTCGCTGGAACTTATGGCCGATATGTCCATCCTCTGCAGACATATAACATGATGTGCAGAGGTCATAGTCGGAACACTCGTCACACTTCCATCTAATTCCTTTGATCCGGGAGCCAGTGGCACATCCGTCACACATAGCGCATTGCTTGGTCCCTAAAAATGCCGAGTATTTTAGTTGTTGGTGAAGAACAATGCATTAAATTGGTCACCATTCTTTATCTTACCTTTTCATCAAACATCTTTTATTAACGGACTCCTATAAAAGGTGAAGATAACTAACAGTGATCAATCTCACAACTCCTACAAGCAATACAAAATAGAGAGTTGGGCAAACACGGACCCCTGGATATACCAGAGGTGGGATCAGGTGCCTAGGAGGAGTAAGCATCCCCTGTCGACCGGTCACATCCGCCGTGAGCCCTATATCCTGATCAGGTAAGCTGAGTTATCCGCAGTCAAAATCAGTGTGCCAAGAACGGCTTAACAATCGGTATGAAACACGTCAGACAGCATTTAACACGATAATAGGTTGTATTTACGAACTAAATCGTTATAACGACCAAATATTTTGCAAAATGCTGACTTAAATCGAGACTGCCGAAATCCCTGTACCATCAACTGCATGTTTTGTCAGTAGCTTACCTCGATTTAAAAACTGACTATACCCAGAACAACCTCTTGCATATCGAATCAGTTGAGAGATATAAACACCATATGCAGATGATAATGGAATATTGCTACATACACATGTGAAGTTGACGATGACGAAGCTGAAATCACCCCGTTTATCATACAGTTGAGTTGTCAGTTTTGCCATTAAGAGCCATTCTCTGTAACCACTTAAACATTTATATAAGGGGTCCGGCACGCACTGTCACCGATTTTTTTCAAATTTGGCACATCGACTTAATCTGGCATAAGTAATGTAAAACCATCATAATTTGGTTGCTATGCAACTCTGTTGCCATGGTAACACGTGCGTGCCATTCAGGTCACAAAAGAGTCAATTTTCACATGAAAAATGACATTTTTTATTCAACTATACTGGATTAAGCTGTTTGAGTTTTTATTTAATCATTATCAAATGATACTATATAGCATTTTTGTTATTTAGTTTGATATTTAGTTAAAGGTTTGAATAATTCTGTTATATTTTCATTCTGTCTGAAAAAGAGGGTTGTTTGATACATTCTGAAAAAGCTAATTTTGAGGCAAATTTGAATGATGAATAAAAATTCCCGCATTCAGCTTGAAATCTATAAATGCTTGTACAACATACATTAGATCTAGTAGTATCATATAACAATGAGACATGTTTGGGAATCTACCATCTAAGCTGTGTTTCCATGGAAACAAAATGATGCATTTCGTCATGGTATGACAGTAGAGATGCATTTTTCAATGTAATTCAAAATACAATTTTCTATGTATTCAAAGTATATAATATTAATAACCGACTGCTGCTGATGTTAAATTTTAAATTTTAACAAGTTTAATATGAGAATTCATGTTGGTTGCCATGGAAACGAAAATTACTATTTCTTTTCAAATTCGAAATTCATGCAAAATAAATAAATTTTTAGACCAAAAAAAAAAAAATGCTTTTATAGACAGATTCAACTGAAGTCAATGTTATAGTTGATAAAATATTAATACTGATAGATAATTCATATTACATTGTTGCTATGGTAACAAAATATCACAACACAGCAAACTTGATGTTCACATTCTTTTCAAGTAAATCTCATTTTGTTATACGTCATGCATGTTATTCAATCATAAAAACTCTTAATTTGTAACGGATAATTAAATCAATGCATAGTT
This sequence comes from Ostrea edulis, assembly GCF_947568905.1. NCBI lineage: Eukaryota > Metazoa > Mollusca > Bivalvia > Ostreida > Ostreidae > Ostrea > Ostrea edulis. The sequence goes on from NC_079171.1 coordinate 35,277,475, forward strand.
TTTGTTTTTTATTTATTTTTTTCTTCTTCAAATATGCATGATTTCTATTTGTGTATTGTACATGTATCACAAATTGCATTGTATATCTTGAGAATTCATCAAAATAACTACCATATTTAGAAAATGCATATTTGAATATTTCAGTTATTTCAAACTATCATGTACATTTTTTCACCTTGCCAACTGAATTAAGTGTGACATTGAAATTGAATCATTGATCTTAAAAATTGTTCAAGTTAAATAAACTAAATAGGATACATAAAGATTGTAATTTATCATTGATTCATGAGGACCCCCCCCCCTTTCTGCAGTTCAATATTAGCTCTGCTTACTATGTATGTGAAGAAATATTATGCCAGTGCCATCTATAAAATCTATTAAACTAACATTTCTTAATACATGACTTGACAATTTACAGTTACTTATGAGGAAGTATTTTGACCTTGACTCGTAACCTTGGCATTTGATTCAAAACAATTGAGGGCCTCTATTTTCTAGAGTCTGGACGTCCATCATTGTCACTCGTTTAACGTATCTTTTTAAACATAGGCATGTGAATTATATTTCAACATCAAAAGAAGACCTTGCTTGTAACTGTAACATATACCAATAATGGTCATATTGAAGTCATTTAGTATGCTGGGAAAGTCAATATCTTTAATATCTGACATCGTTGGAACCCACAGGTTGATTCATTGATTATCATTTAACGTCCCGCCGAAGAATTTTTCACTGATATGGAGACGTCACCATTGTCAGTGAGGGTTGCAAAATTTAGGCCTATGCTCGGCGCTTAAATTACGGCCTTTGAGCAGTGGGTTCGGATGATGAATATTTCATAATCGTATCCTATTATAAATGGTATACCTTTATTTTAGAATCATACATTACAAAATAGACAAGATAAGCACACACAATCTTTTTCATTTTCTAATTTTGCGCATATATAGTCATCATAGCTAATCGTCTTCTCAATGGCATAGAAGCAACTAAAATATAATGTGATCTGCTGTCCTGATAAAAATTCTTTCCGGTTAAATGAACCACACCCTATCATATCCTTTGCGGCAACATAAACATCGAATATACACTGATGCTTCTGACTTGGCCCCCACCAAAATGACAATGTGACACTTCCTACAAAATCAATAAATAATATTAATTTTAAGAGAAATACCAAGATGAATATATGCAAGCATATCAAAATCTTATGCTCCATCTAAAATGTATTATTTGTTCTCCCCATGTCATCTGCATCTACTACTACATGTAGCTGCAATATGTATTCCTTAAATTATATGTTTGAATGAAATCTTATTCAAACCCCCTTTTTATGGTAGGTAATAACTTACTTAAATACATGTATTCTTATTTAGATTTAGTTTTATCTCAACTCTAAGGTGATTGTATGACCTCAATTAATCAACACATGGGTTAATTATAATATTCAAAACAGTGAGAATTGTTTTGCGTTGTTTTATCACTTGAGGACTTATGTGACGTTTCTCAATAATATATATCAATTTTCATGAATGTGCACTCTGTCTCGTTTCTACCAAAAAACAAAAACAAAAAACAAAAAATCTTGGGGTACGTCGCATTACCATGTCTGTTTTAGAGATAGCATACTGGTACTCAGTATTTTGATAGTTTCTAATTGTTGCAATCAAAGGTTATGTATCACAGCAGGTTGTATATATATGGACAGTACAAATATATTTTAGCAAACAATGTATCAAATCCAGGACCCCTGCATTACAAGATAGGTTGTCTAATCGCTAAGCTACCCAGCCCGGTAAAATTTGAATTTATTTCCCGAAATCATACAATAGCCCTTTATATCAAGAAGATGGAAGAAAAAAATCCAGAGAAAATATCAGAAATGTTACTTGTATGTCCTAAATAAATACTTTTGTTTTGTTAGTGGCATGTGTAAAATGAAAACAAAATCAAGATGAACAAAAAATAAAAAATGGAGTAAATTCCCATGCATAACATGTATAGGCTAAGGTGTATCAGTATTAGTATTTCTACAATATTTCAATTCTGTGTAATTAATTGAATTTATTCATAGAATTGATAATTTTTGAAAGTATCATCAAAAGTAAAGAATAATTAATACATGGATGTGTAATAAAACTGAATAGTGTCTCCACCTCAATTCACTTCTCAGTTGAGTATCTGTACATGTATACCCCCCAACCCCCAACCCCCGAACTAATACAAGTAGAACAGATTAGAGATAAGATTCAATGTTATGACCCATTACTTTATTTCACGAAGGAGAGCTTATTCAATGTTTCCTCATGTATAAATGGAAAAAAAGTATGCAATGGCTTAATCACAACAGGGCGTCTCTTTTCTTTTATGTAATATATGTAAAATAATGAAAGCTCATGCATTTTTCAAATGAATAAATATCTATGATTTTTTTTTTATGATTCTATTACTTCATTCTATTATAAAACAGATAATGATAACGATTTTGTATTTATTATCTCAATTTCATCCTAGTCATACGATCCCCTACAGTGTGCTGCATTAGGCCTAAGTAGATCTAAGTACTGTAATGTGTGACGCCACAGTCTACATTTTGACGTCATATCAATACAACTGACAGTGGGGAGTTGAAGGGTGAATATTTAGCACGCACGCACATATGTGCCATGCTATTGGCAGATCTAGAGAAACACAATGTCTATGAAAACATTTGACATCAAATGATTGTGATCAAGTTGATTAATTCTAGGCTTGTGAATGGATTTCAAAGTAAATAGACTAATTACCTGTATTACTAGAATGCTGGTACTCGGAGATATGTCTCTCACACCTTCTCCTTTCGTGTGGGTGAGTGGAGAGAATATTTTGAATGCCACGTATGTCTTCGTCTAAACTTCTGTCAGCATGCAGTAAGACATTATCCCGCCATATTATTTTTGTTTCTATGTAATTTCACTGCCTTATCACGTTGAAGAGTTTCAAAGGGGAATAACTCTTGGTTACAGAATGCATTTCCCCCCATAAATCATTCACTTCAAATTGTATGAAATAGGTACATTCCCAAAAGTTTTAGTTTAGATTTATGAAGAAAGTAGATTAGTTGTTTTAAAAACCTGTGTCACTTTATTTGAGGTGGATGCGAATAAAAGTTATTAAGACATAAAAACCATTGAATTTAAACACAATTTTACAGATTTGTTCAATTATAAAAATCACTTAGGATTGTCCATTATTCATTTTTTTTCTTAAATGAAAAATATGGGATCTGTTTTATAATTTAATATGAAAATTAGAATTTTAAGACTATTCATAATCTTTTATATTCAACTTTTGTGCCAAAACTACCAAATTCTAGAAAACAGCCAAAATTGATAAAATTGTACCCGTTTCCATAGCAACCATGATCACTATTTAATTTTTAAATATATTTTCTTGAATATGTTATATAGATGTTTCATTCAGGCGAGTTTCGTGAAAATCGGTGACTATGCGTGCCGAATTTTTTTAAGTGGTTACAGAGAATGGCTCTTAATGTCTACTTTCAATAAGATATCTAAGTATGAAGCTAAAGTGGACGACTCTGGACTAGGTATAAAGAAGGAGTAGGCGTCCCCTTGATACAAAGCTCACTGTGAGTGTGGCCGGTCAACAAGGGATGTGTAGTCCTCCTAAGCACACGATCTAACCTCTGGTATATCCAGGAGGAGTGTTTGCTTTATTTTTAAATGTGTATTCTTGAGAATGGCCATTGTCTGTTATCTTCATGATTCATCATAATCACCAAATACATATGTTTTGAAGGCTTTCTTCCTTCAAGTTATTTTTTCTTTACAGTTTGATATTTCTACATATATCTTCATAATTTCCGGAAATTTGTGTTCCAGTACAAGTCCAACTGCAAAGTAGAATACTCTAATGCAAGATGAAGATAACGAACAGTGATCAATCTCATAACTCCTATAAGCAATACAAAATAGATAGTTGGGCAAACACGGACCCCTGGACACACCAGAGGTGGGATCAGGTGCCTAGGAGGAGTAAGAATCCCCTGTTGACCGGTCACACCCGCCGTGAGCCCCACATCCTGATCAGGTAAACGGAGTTATCCGAGTCAAAATCAATGTGCCAAGAACGGCTTAACAATCGGTATGAAACACGTCAAACAGCATTTGACCCAATGCGAGGTTGTATTGACGAACTAGATCGTCATAACGACCATAGCCTTTACGAAATGCTGACTTCATCTTTACTAATATTCTACGGACATCCATGTCGAGACTATTGAAACCCCTGTATCATCAACGTTAGAGACTCGTACATTGTGGGCACTACGTTAAAAATCAAAGATAAAAGATTATCAAATATATCCTTAAATAGCAGGGTACTCTCTCTCTCTCTGTCTCTGTCTCTCTCTCTCTCTCTCTCTCTCTCTCTCTTCTGTGTGTGTGTGTGTCAGTCTCTCTCTCTCTCTCTCTCTCTTTCTCCAGTACTACACCGAATGACAAGTTAAAATAAATCGTTATAATGAACATACACTTTCCGAAATAATGGTTTTAAAGGGACTGTTGAAACTCCTGTAACAGGAATTGTGTCGTCAGTAGCTTACATATTCATAATACATGCAAGGTGAAGATAACGAACAGTGATTTACTTATGGCCGATATGTCCATCCTTTGCAGACATATAACATGATGTTATCCGCAGTCAAAATCAGTGTGCCAAGAACGGCTTAACAATCGGTATGAAACATAATTCGTTTGCATGTTAAATAATGTATTGTATTCAGCATGATTGACATCAACAGAAATTATGAAAAGCTTGTGCCGTCCCAACAGTCCTTCCATTTCACTCCAAAAGAAGCAAAGATAAAAATCAAACTACTACCGACATATTACTATTTATTCCGTAATCATTATTTATCTCGAAAAACAAATAAAACTTGATTTCAGTCTTGGTGATCGGGTAGTTAGTATTTAAGTCTATACAATTGTGTTGTAGTAAAAGTAGTACGCCTTTTGATTTGAAAAACATTGTGTTGGTGTATTTTATTAAGTGATGTACATTTTCAATATATTGAATATGTTTTGGTTCATTTTATTGTTAACAAGTTGCATTCATTGTTTGTGACCTTTAGAAGGTTTAGTATATGTCAGGCGTGGTCTAATCCCTTTATACATGTTTGCCCAGCTGTCTATTTTGTATTGGTTGTGGGAGTTGTGAGATTGATCACTGTTCGTTATCTTCACCTTGCATGTACGATAATTTTGCATGCTTATTATACCGCGATTCAAACATTTTGCTATTTTTGCCTCAGAAAAACATCATCTACGTGATATCTTTATTTTATTTCATTCCATTTAATACACTAATTTAAATATTAGAAGATTAGAAGTTGTAACCTAATATTTTACTCTTGATTACTTCAAATATGCATGTGTACTATCAACATCTTCTTTTTGTAACATAGTCATTCCCCCTTTCAGCCAAAATCCACATGTAAATTGTCGGGATACATGTATATACATTATAGTACCTTAAATGGCATTGAAATTCAACTATTTTGTTTAATTGATGCCTTAAGGAGAAATAGCATCATGATGATGGCCGAGTTCCTTTTAAAACAAGCATACAACAATAAATATTAACAAAACTTGTATATTCCTGATTTAATCTAATCGCCTAGCTGGGCAGTTCAGAAGGTTAACGTATCGACTGCTGGTCTGTATATTTTGGCTTCGATACTAGTAAGGGGTATTTTTTCGGCTCCATTTTCAACTAAATAAGGTACACTCGAAATCTATTATTGTACATATCCTCCACTTTCCATAAACCAGGACATATTTTCACAATTTGTCGCTATGTACTTAATAATGTTTTCAGTACAATAGAATGTTAAACATATTAAGCCCCAATATTCGGTGTATTAGTGTGAAAGTGCAATGAATTTAGTTGAAATTGATTCATAAAGATACGTCAGGAATTTCAACTCTCTCTCTCTCTCTCTCTCTCTCTCTCTCTCTCTTAGACGAACATCTTACCTATCTGGCTGTTGTCAAACAACAATATTTCTCTTTTACTCGTTTCAACATTTTCATCTGTTTCACCATCATCCCACTGCACGGTGAGGGAACAATGTTGAACCGAATTTTCTTCCGTTTGTTTGTTTTGATGTAGGTTGACCGATCCTCGCTCTTTCAATAGCGGGACAGATTTACGTTGAGTCGACCGTCGCCGTCTTCTTTTTAATTCTTTTTCCTCTGTTTCGATTTCCTATATTTAAAAAACCAATTACAAAATAATATCTAATGTTTATGTGAGATATATTTATTTAAGGAATGACTTTAATTCTGGAGCAAGTTATACAAGTTTACGCTGTGTAGACTGACCCAAACCTCTTGGGGGAGTTCAGCTTACGTTTTTATATAATCCGCCTCGCGGATTATAAAGCGTAAACTGACCCAAACCAGGTTATACTCGTATAACCTGTCCCAAAATTAAAGTGGTTCCTTATAATTTAATGCAAGAGACAAAGATGCTAACTTCGTTTATCAAAATGTACATAAACTCAGAAGAATACAAGTCAACCGAGCCGCGCAATGATTCACTTAGCATAAACGACACGAATCGTCTAGCTGTGAAGGTCGCCATCTTTAATCCTAGCTCTACGGTGCCTAGCTGATTGATTAACTGATGTTTTCCGTCACAGTCAACAATTTTTCAGGTATCTGGTGGCGTCCCGTTTTTAATGGTGGAAGAGATAACCCAGATACAATGTACCTGGAAAGAGACCACCGACCTTCCGAAAGTAAACTGTGAAACTTTTTCACTTAGCTAGCCATTTATCAAAATATAGTATCGAAAGTGAAGTTTGTCATGATAGAAAATATGTGTAGACTAGGCCTATGCATGCAGTGCCTATTTCGCTGCCCTTTAGAGATAGAAACAGATTTTGAAGTCACTCATCTCCGACAGATTGAGAAAATACGGGAAATTGCATTGCTTAGGCCTACCCCAAATAAATCTTCAAATATCAGAATATGCAATTTGCGGCTTTTAACACTGTGAAAACTTTTACTATCTGAAAACTTACCCTTGTGTATGCAACGTTGTCGCTAATACTTAATCCGACACAAGAAAATATGTAAGCAAGTGTCAAATCGGGATCCACATGTCAATGTGTCTGACGTCATGTGATAAAATGTGAGGTATGGATTTTGGTTTGCGTTGTTGAAAGACGAGATCAAGCTATGAAACAACCCCCCTTTCCCTAGTGAGAAATGTATTTCAAAATGAATAGGGTAATGCTTACCTGTCAAATCATTAATTCGAATATCATATCCTTGTTTTAATCTATCATTCGACCACACATACAGAGAAAGATGTTTTACAACACTGATTTGCGTAAAAGTAGATGCTTATATTGACAACGAGAAAACAACATGTGTATCAAACCTAGGTATATTATTGTACATGTTGATTTTCTATTCCAAAGAAGGCTGAAAACAATGTTGTGATATAAATTTAGAGAGAGGGGGAAAATAGTTCCGGTTTCTGGTTGTCAAGAAGGTGTGTCCCCAGGTTATACAAAAATAACTTGCGTTCCTCAATTGAATTTGACCAATCAGAGAAAAGGATACAATAAGAATTAAATTATTAAAATATATACCGTTGATGTGACATTCAGTAAGTATTACATTGTTACAGTACAGTGTTGTATATCCTACACACCTTTACGCTGGTGATTGTTCCAACTGTCACGTGATCCTTGTCAGACCTTTCCACAACTCTAATTCCTATGGCTGCATTGACTGCAATGAGAATAACAGCAATTCATAAATATTTCAGGCACCCAGTCATGGAACTTTGAATTTATACCTTTCTTTACATACTGATTTTTACTAAGAACTAATCCCGTTAATAAGATATACTGTCTCCTCCTAGGAACCTGGTCTCACATCTGGTGTTGTCACGAGTCCATGTATGCCCTGTTCTCAATATCGTATTCTTTGTAGAATTTACGAAATTGATCACAAAAATGTGACGAAAACGAAGAGATTAATTTAATAATCAGTTTACGTTATCTTTATTTTTGACGTAATCAAAATCAGGGCGGATGTAAAGGTCAACCAATAATAAATAATCACGTTGGGGTTAATGAAATCCTATAGAAAAATGACAATCCTTCTTGAAATTTCTATCTGGAATATGAATTTCCAAGGGATGTTTTCTGGAGAAAAGAGAACATTCTTTTAAGAAAGTAACATGGTTTTTGAAAAGAAAATTTCAATTTCAAATGGATTTGTTTTAAATCTCAAGGAGTTCTTTTTAAAGGCAAATGGATATTTGCAGGGGGCATTTTCCAACGGGAAATATAATTCTTGAACGATTTGGATTTTCTTTATGAATATTATATTTTCTAAGGAACAATTTAATCGAATGAGAGTATTAGTTTTAACAAATTAATTCCTAACATCTTATAAACAACGGTAAACCATGTAGACGTCCTTAAATGATAAAAAATTTGATTGCACTTAAAGACCCATCTCATGACCGTACGGTCAGTGAAAATGTAGGCGGAGCCTAATATTAACATATGTTATTTACCGGGAGTGGCCTGGGTCTACCAAGGTGTTAATTGCTATATCCCATGACACTCAAATAAATACATAGAGACAGAGCATGGTAGAAATCTACCTGTCCATGGTTTTTTATAGTTTTGATATACATAGGACCTGTCTCAGGGACCTCTGCAGAGTTTATGTGGTCATAGTGTTTAAATAATGGTTGTATTTCTAAGGGTAGTTGACACACATTCTACAACTCTCGTTCTCTCTCTCTCTCTCTCTCTCTCTCTCTCTCTCTCTCTCTCTCTCTCTCCTCAACGAATGATTTCTGTTATAAATATAGAGGTATCATAAATTGATGACAAATTATTTTAATAAGTTACAAGTTTTTATAAACTATTGTTTGATTTCAGATTGTGTACTTTATAATACATGTACATGTATATAGAGGGGGAATATTACAATTATATTGAAATTACATTGTTCAGGGTTTTTTTTTTTTAAAAAACCAAACAATTGAATTACAAGAAAATAGCAGTTGAGGACAGGTCAATGCTATCAAAACTCGGGTATACTGGGCTTCCTTAGGATCTAAAGAATGCCTGTAGATACGGACTGTAGTTGTTATCAAAACACCTCTCTGGGGTAGCTCCAGACAACAGGGTCTGCAGATGTCACTCCACCTGATATCTATTGTTAAATGTTTGATTGACAGGCAGCTTACAATTGGGGGTGTTAACTTAAAATTGGCTCTTTAAAATTGTCCAATTAAAGACAGTACCTTTACTGATTTCCTGTAGATGGTCCTGGAAATATTTCACTTTAGCCGGCTCTGTAAATCTGATGTCCACTTTGCCTTCCCTTCCCACTCGGTGTCTTTTCTTGATATCTCCCTCCCATGTCACTTTTGCGTCACAGTTATATAGTGTGGCGATGTTGTCTTCAACAGTCTCAACGGTACCTATAGTATCACCAGTTTGTTTGTAAACAAAGAACAAATCCAATGGCACCATTTAAAACACAAATGAAATAAAAATTGTCTAATGTTAAGAAGATTACATTTTGTATATGATATAGAGATTTTCATTAGCATTCATTCAGAAATAATCACAAACATAATTTTTTGGCAGTTTTGAAAGCTTAAAGGACATCTCATGTTTTCAAAGTATGCAAAATTACTTGTATTTTGTCTTCCTTATGCTTATAGTAATTAATTCTAATAGTTCGTTCGCCGAAATATTGCGATAATTAACCACAATACGGATTTAAATCTAAGGCCCGATTTCAAAAAGTCTATTTAATTAGTTGGGTAGTCACGTGGTACGGTGACGTCATATGCGACCTTCGTCGATCAACGCATTGTGAGAGTACATGTAGTGTTAGATATTTTTTAAAACTTGTGTTTTAGGGGCCTAATTTATTCACGATGGACAACATTTATTTCGATGTTGACAACTTTCCCGAGTCGTATATGTTTTAGCCACCAGTGCATACAAATAACGATCCGAATGTAGCGGGGAAAGCGAGTAATTGCAGAGTAAATAATGTTAACATGGGGTCGTTGTCTAAACACTACTTGGTAATATTATTGCTTTGAATATCTGTAATTGGCATTGTTGTTTTTTTTTTAAGATACACAGTGCAATTATAACTAGATTTATTTTTGGATTAGATAAAGTATGATACGATATATCATTGCAATATGAGATTGAATTGACAACCTGTCACGGGTGCATTTCAAGAAAATAATTTAAAATAAATATGATCAAATTTATAGTGGAAATCACAATACTTTATTTCAATCAAGCAATTGTATTTATCATTATTTGTTTAATCTACACGTTGTTAGGAAGTGAGAGCACAGTGTTTATAACTTAGGTTAAATACGTATACACTGCAGGTATTGTTGTTACGTGTTCATTATAAAAAAAGGAAGCATTATAATTCAATTCACAGTTAGGAAATACAATATTTCATTATTCATAATTGAAAGTTCAATTATTTTTTATATTTGAAATTTTTGTAAATCTACCAGTTGGTAGAAATTATGCCTATACGTTATTACAAGGTGAGGGTCATTTGTTGCGAGTGTGTATTGAATATGAAGACCAGAACGGAATGCATATGCTGTAGGCCTACATGTAACAGTGTCTAGCTTCGATGAACCGTTTGCTCGCAATTTATCTAGGTCTCTGTCCAAATTCTTTTTTTAAAAAGCACATGGGCTCTTTTATGGCAAAGTCCTTGCGCCGACAAAAAAAATATGCACGTCTTATCATACCTTCCTTCGAAAATTTAAAAAACACTCAGCCTAAATCCTTTCTACTGACAGCTAGTAAATGACACAAAACATCCTAATGCAGTGTTATTTACAAGCCGTTGATGTAATAATCGGCTCTTTTGTCCATTAAATGTAATTTGTTCATGAGATGCCTAACAGCTGTTTGGGAACCTTCTCGCGCGAGGTTGCATATGATGTCACACAACAGGGGATGTTTACTCCTCCTAGGCACCTGATCCCGCCTCTGGTGTGTCCAGGGGTCCGTGTTTGCCCAACTATCTATTTTGTATTGCTTGTAGGAGTTATGAGATTGATCACTGTTCGTTATCTTCACCTTACATAATGGCGCGTACAATATCGAAGTAAATATGTATATCGCAAGATTTAAATTTCATCGCTTTCAAACTCGAAAACTATGCAAATTGTTTCATTTTAACCACATGTGAAGTAGTTTTAAGCATGGAATGAATCAATAAAAAGTTTAGAAACATGCGATGTGTCCTTCAATACATATTCTTTATCAAAACCAACTCTGTATACGACGTAATCCAATAATTTGAAATATTGATATCTTCAGCAGATTTTCATCATCAAAAAGAGTCGAATAATTAATAAAATTGTGTATAGATCACAACTTGCCATCCGCACTCTAATGAAAAGTTATGCTACAGGTGTCATCACTTTATGTGGAAAGGAGTTACCTGTCACCGTTGGGTCTTCTCTGGATTTAACAGCATTGTCAGAAAATATCCCACTAGCTTCCCAGTCCTGTGAATCTACCCGTGTTCCTACATTGACACTGTAAGATATTTAGATTAATAATATGCTATACTGTGAACTGACAATGGTGAAATAGGACTTGATACCTTTGGAAGAAACTACTTTTTATTACATAGCTTGGCATTCACATGCTTCTACACGAGATGAAAAAAATATCGTGATGATGCTTTCAACTCAAATGTTAGATATATCAACGACCCTTTATTTATTTACAATGTTTATTTTTATACATGTGTTCATTCGATATGTTCCTGTTAACACGGAATAAAACGACCACATAGTCTTCCATATTAGCTTCATGTTTGGATATTTTATTGAAAATGGATGTTATGAGATTGATCAATGTTCGTTATTTTCAAGTTTCATGTTGACTGCACTTTAACAACTTCACTTTATGACAATTGTGATGACTTTTTAAATTTGTAATATTTATTCAACTTTCACATTTCATGTTAATTCACATATTCATTTACATACATATACACATCTCCATACATATACGTACATATATATGCCATCACACACATAGAACGTATGTACACATGTTGATGTGAAGAACGTTTTAAATACAGAAAAAAAAGAAGGGAAAAAAAAGAAATGAAAGAGGAAAGGAAAGAAAGTTAGATAAATGAAAAAATACTTGATAATGATAGACATGGGGCACATGTGCATTTGCGGGTAGTAAGCCAAATTAATTTTCTAATGAAAGTGTCAATGAATACATATGAATTGTAACATATCACAGATATACTGCCAGTTGTTCTTAAATTCTGTATATTTACTTTTTTTAACAATAAACATTTTTCTATCATGATTCTTTCTTCAATAGTTGTTTTTAGAATCCATGTACTAAGCACTGGGTGGTGTTTGCACTTACTTGAAAATATATGGCATCTTAATTATCAAAGTTATCGATTTTTGTACTTTGTAAGCGTTATTTTTCTTATATTTACCAATTAACATTGTTGTTCTGTCAAAAGATAAATATATTCTAAACTTATATAAAAAAACACCCCTCAATATCATTCCAAATCTCCTTTACTAAACAATTGTGATGACTTTTACTTCTCCATCGCTCACCTCTCCTATTTATGTAGCAATATTCACTGTATGTGATGTTGAGGTTCCTTCAACTGATTCGGAACACGTGTTATGTGCATTATTCGTATTTACTACTGATATATAAGTTGATGTTACAGAGGTTTCAATAGCCTCGTTTAAAGTCAGCACATGCCATGGTCGTTATAACTATCGTATTGACCAATGCAACTTCAAATGTTCTCCTACGTGTTTCATACCAATTATTAGGCCTTTTTTGCTCTTTGTATGTAATACTCTTGCCAATTTAATCCGACGCGGTAAAGTATAAGCACGTGACTGATTGCGATCCACAGGTCAATCGACATTTCGCCATCTGGTAAAATGTGACGCATTTTATGCTTCGAGAAGTTTCTCTCAAGTGAAAATGTATTTTAATGAAACATAAAGGGTAAAATTTGCAAATAATCGATTGATTGGTTGTATCTTATATAACGTCCCTCGAGTATTTTTCACTCATATGGAGATGTCACCATTGCCGGTGGAGGGCTTCAAATTGCGCATACGTTCATTGAGCAATGAGGGTTCTTTAGCATGCCACACCTACTGTCACACGGTGCATCCGTTTTTAAGTTTATGTCCGAGGTCTCGTGACATTCACACCCGATGCCGAGCGTTTGGCGATAGAACTGTCACTACCTGTTTTAACGACTTAGGTCTGTCGCGGCTGGGATTCGAACTCCGACCTTCCGATTGTAGACCACATCGACGGTCCAAATACACGATATATTTCGCATATGAATACTTGATATATTTCGCATATGATACTGTTGTTTTACGCAATATTTATGTCAATTTATACATATATTTTATCTGCATTTTTGCAGTGTTTTATGTACAAAACGATATACACCTCCAAATAACCAGCCTCGTGAATCATGACCTTTAACCTTGTGGCGTGGAAACCAATGAGGGCATCCACGCTTTAGAGGACACCATTGAATAAACTTTGATACCAATCAAGTAAAGGGTTTTCAAGATACTCACGATCGTTTAACCACTGCTGTTTGACACGGTGGCCTAAAAATCAGTATGAATTACCTATGCAATACGCTGTTTCAAGTTACATGTCGATGTAATTTGACCATTGATCTTGCCAAAATCTCAAAATCAAAAGGAGGCATATAGCTTGGGTATAACTAGAGTACCAGATTTGCTGTTTATCAAGAAATTATTCTCAAAATATCTTACTATGTTCAGTTTGACCCTTGACCTTATTACCCCAACATCTACTTTATAGGGACAACCACTGTACCAATTTTAGTAATTGTAAATCAATTTCTATATTGAATTTCATCCTTGACATCTGACCTGAAAAGAAATATAGATATTCTAGTATTTAAGTTAAACAAAGTACAGAGTTTGGTAACTGTCAAACAAAGGATCTTTAGGGAAATTGGCTTACATACCGACCGGCCGACAGGTGAAAATCATTATGCTCAATCTTTTTTCCAAGAGGGCAAAAAAGTAGCGCCGTGTTGGATTGTCAAGTGGATATGTGTTCCCAAACCAAGTTAAGTTATAAAATATAAATTATTTTTTCAGTGTTCTCAGTCAACCAAATTTTGCGTTACGAGTGTGAGAGTGTTACTAAATTGAGCTCATTGTAGAATTGCCAGTCTTGCTTTTTAAAATCGTGTCTTATATTTTGAATATCTAACCGTTGCAGTTTCAGCACGTAGAGTATTTCTCTTAGAAAATATACCTCATGGTTTTCATTCCTTGGTATCTTTCAAATGCATGGTCTAGGTTGTGAAAGTCATTCATGTAACATTCCGTGCATAAATCATAATCATCGCAGTACAAACAGCGCCACCTCATTCCTCGGATTGGTGCCTCATCGCAACCATCACAGGCGAAGAACTTGTGATGTGCACCTATATTTAACAATAAACATCATCGCTAATTTTCAATACCATCATCTGGGATTTTTCTAATTCCGGTATTAATAATTGCATAACTTTCTACGCACTTAGGTTTGTTCTGCGTATGGCCAGTTTTTAAATCGAAGGAAGTAGTCTTTTGATATCATAGAGGTTTCTATATATATGTGATAGTATAAATATGAAATTCCATATCTATTTATTCGTTTTGATATTTTTTCATTTATCGTTTTGCTAAATACAATCTTAAAATTCAATTTATCGTAAGTTCAATTGCGCATCTGGATTGAGTTGGCTGAGTAAAGTTGTATTCTGTTATTTCATTGGTTCTTTAATTTCATTGGTCATTTCATATTTCTTTATTCAAAAATAGTCTTTCAGTATATGTATAAATATACCGCGTTTACCTATGTAGTTAGAGCAGTAATACGTTTTGATTAATTACAACCGACTGATATCTTCCGCATCTTATGGTATGTTATTTCTATATTTAAATATGTTTCATTTCCATATAAAGAGCTGATATACGTAATTATTTTGATTGCAAGTTTTGTACTTTATTGTAATTTTGCTTTTTAAAGTCGTAATGATTATATGAGTATGTAATATCTTAATCTAAATTATTTACAGAACACATGTACATATTTTTATAAAGTATAATATTCTTCTAAAACGTTTACTGTGGGTACAATTTACAATTGCCATATTTCAATTATGTTTTTTTTCCCCATGATTTGTAATATTATTTGTCTGTTATTGTAGGCCAATGCCTTTATTTTCTACTGAGTAAATTAATGAAACCAACATCTGCCTTCCTGCTCGGTTACATCTAGTCTTGTTTAAATTCAACATTTCGCAAATTATAACTTCGTTATAGAGGTCCAAAATAGCAATGAAACTTGTCATGAGGTCAAATGCAGGCTGGCGTGCCAGATTCACTGTACAATTAGATTCCTTCAGAATTTCGGAGATGCCATCAGGCGCCAAAGAACCGGAAGACAACAGTGTGTTTACCTGTCTGTGCATTATCAAAAAGTCGTAGATCATATTTCCTGTCCATCCCTGTTCTGTAATTAAAGATGTCTCCGTTTTTCTGAGCGTCCAAAGTGGCCTGGGAATCCCACTGTACGCGCACCTGTTGAGAGTCGTCAAGGATTTTCACCACAGTCCCCACGTTTCCTTCCCCTCCATCCTCGTCTCCTTTGTCCCAATCAACTCCACGGACAACCCGCTGTCCTACTTTGATTTTATCTACAAAATGTTAGCTACACTTTTCAATACGTCTATGAATTTCATTTCTACTACTAAAAAGATGACATGTGGTAATTTTAGTGGTCGGTCGTAACTATGTCCCCGAAATGAGCTTCACCTCCAAAATTGTTTAGGCATGAAAAGTGAAGGTAACGAACTGTCACGAATATCATAAATCTCATATAGTACAGAGAACAAGGAAAAGATTTATGGGCCAGAAAGGTTTTGGGAAGTGTAAGAACTAAAAACAACTTCTTTAATCGCGTTCTTTTCCGAGATGCGCAAACATTTCTGTTCTCAGGGGGTTTCCGTAGAATCAAGAGGTAATTTTTTGCACATTATTAAAAGATAAAAATACCTCTAAAGTATGTTTACCCCTCTACATCTGTTTCCATCTAAAACGTGTTCACTTAGCTTGATTTCACAAAAAACTGGGATGGGGTTTTCTTTCCCAAACCAGTTCTCTTAAAACGTGAACTAGTTCTCTTCAATGAAAGGTAAAGATAACGAACAGTGATCAATCTCATAACTCCTATAAAGAATACAAATTAAAGAGTTGGGCAAATACGGACTCCTTGATATACCAAAGATGGGATCAGGTGCCTCAGCTTCTCCTGTCGACCGATATATGATGGACCGGATTATGTACATTCATAATAAAGAGAAGGGCAAACATGAAGCAAAGGACATGCCGTATCTGGTATATGGTGTCTAGGAGAAGTATCACCCCTATTGAATGCTACATTTGTCCTGAGCCAGACGTCTGCGTTTGCCCTGCTCGTGATATTATATTCTTTATGAAATTATTAGATTGAACATTATTCGTTAACTTCATCATTTTATAATCCAGATATACACAAACAATAGTATAATAGAAACATTAACACAAACAATAGTATAACATAAACATCACAAAAACAATCGTATTATAGAAACATCACAAAAACGATTGAAAATCCTCAACTTATTCCAATATTCATCATTGTATATGTGGAGTGAATGGTGTGAAGATAACAAACAGTGATCAAAATAAAGTTTATACTCCTTGTGAAGAATGAAACTTGTTTTAAAGTATAATCAATCAGCTTCATGAATTATATATACAAAACGTAATTAAATATCTACAGAAGTAATAATACTGATATAAAAGAAACGCATAGTACAATTTCAAACTCAAATACGACAGGGGAAATTTACTCCCCTTAGGCATCTGATTCCACCCTTGATCGGTGTTTACCCAACCCTCTATTTTGTATTCTTTATAGGAGTTGTGAGATTGATCACTGTTCGTTATCTTCATCTTTCATAGGTAGCATCTAACAGATACGTAAAAATTATCCTCAAATTCATTTCTTTGAAATTTTAAAATTTTGTTCTTAGGAACAAAACCATTCACTGTGCATTACATAAAAGAAAAATATTCTACGAATTTATTCCATTTAGTTTCAAATATAGGGTATCAGATCCCAGTAAGAAGAGTGTGAAATTAAATTTTCATGACAATATATGAAAAAAATTACTATAAATATTTTGCAAAAATTAATGCTTTTTATAAAGCTGATCAACTTGTTACTAAATCTCAACAAAATATATTGTAATTGATATTTGTGTACATTGCGATGTACAAAATAACATGCATCGCTCGTCAATAGAAAATCTTAAACGTAAACTTGCTACATATCCAAAGGAGATGTATAATTCATAGTTTGAAAAAAAAAACACCGCAGTGAAAAGAATGATACAGAAATTGCATGTTTTGAAATAAAGAAAGTTTAACCTAGGATTTCGGATATTTTGGAATTTTTAGAAAGGACAAGGTACGGTTTTAGCCAAAATCTGCCCTGTCAAAGAAATTCACCAAAATACTAAATCTGGTATTTGAGAGTGTGCCATTTATGAAAATGACCATTGTTATTCTTTATCTACCATAGTAGCTGTAATATATTCAACGGAAAACTTTATATTAACCTGACGACGTCACTAAATTTGACGTTAATTTTGACGTAATATACGAGAGTTCTCCCCAAGCGATGTTTTGAGTAGGAAAACACACATAGAAGTATTAATTCTTAATAAATGCGAAATTATTGGTTTTTGTACTGATTTGAATGGGTATTAAATGGAAATTGAAACCACATCAGATATGCCGCACAGGGGCAAAAACTGCAGGTATTCGCGGAAAGCTTTTCTGGTGCAGAAATATAATGGTTTGAACACCAAATTAATTAAAGAAACATTTATATACTGGTAACAGTGATTTCTTATTTCTGTCTCCAACTTGGCGAATTTTAAGATTTTTTTTATATTTGTTAGAGTCTCGCCTGCATTCGGAAAAAAAAATTATGACATCAAAGGCAGCTCAAATTCAAATCACTGAATTTTATGCGAAGTTTGGGTTATCACCAATGTAATTCTTCACGAATCGGAACACAATAGAATTCATCGGTATTTGTTTTTAATTGGCATACGCAATATTCCATATATGTATATTCTCAATATTATATGCGTGGTATTAAGTTGGAGCAAAATGTCATTTCATGGGTATACTCAGGAAAAAACGCAGTGTTTCTGAGAAACTAGAAACACAACTTCAAAGAGAAGATAATTATGAAACGGTTACGGTTATCAGTGGTAGGGCATTCGCTTCGTAACCGGGAGGTATAGTGTGTTCGAACCCTGCTCATGACATGCCACGTCGAACCTGAGACGTTGACATACATGTGCTCTTCGACAAACGCTCAACAAAAGTGAGAATCACGGGTCTTTCAGATAGGCACCTGATGCCAACTCGACTGTGTCCAGGGGTCCGTGTTTGCCCTACTCTTTATTTTGTATTCTTTATAGAAATTACGCAAATTCGAATTCATCACTATTCGATATCTTCAACTTTTCGTGACCTTAAAAAAGGAGGCCCTGTGTCACAACAGGTATTGGCACGTTAAAAAAAAAATCAATGCTATAGCCTTAAATGCTAATCATAGGTTTTATATGTGGTACGTCACATACAGCTGATGATTTCTCAATTTGAGAGAAAAGTTCTCGAAAGGACGTAAAATAAACAAACAAAACATGAAAAACTTTTTAAGTCAAACTCTCTCTCTCTCTCTCTCTCTCTATCTCTCTCTCTCTCTCTCTCTCTCAAATATACCATGCCTCAAACAGACCGTCTCTTATGCACATATTCACACACACTCTCACTCACCACTATCAGGTTTCTCCACAAAAAATCGTCAATGTGTTCGGTACTGTACAACTGAGCGATACAAAGCTGGTACACCCCAACACTTGGTTTGCGCAATTTAGTGTCATTGTATCCACTTTTGCTCAAAGAAACCCTCTTAAAAGTTGTAAAATACAAAAATCATTCGATAGTTTATACAAGAGAAATAAAACTTAAGACTTGCTAACCAACCCCTGCCCCATGATAAAAGAAAACCATTCAAATCTAAACTGCATTTTCTCATTATGCAAGTATATACATACATCGTATATTTATCTCGAATGGAGAAAAACAAAATTTTGACGGAATGCTCAATACTGCGAGTCTCAATATTATATTTATATATAGATCTACCCATATGTTGTGTATTCGCTTTGTGTAACCCCCCTCCCCCGGACTGCATTTTATAGTAGTAGAGAACGATAGATGAAATGTAATTGTAAGTGCTACATTGGATACATGTAATCAACCCACTCCAATGCTACCAAAATCCCTATTTTTGTGTTTGTCAATGTTTTCGAGAAGTCACCCCCCCCCTTTTAAAAAAAAAAGAAGATATATGCGCCTATAATCTATTTCAATCATTGTAAATTAAAATACATATAGTAATATGAGTAACACATATGGAGAAAATTATCTTTCAGGCACCTCAATTTAAAAATAATTTTAATGAGTAACATATATTCCTTAGTAAAAAGTGCCTTGCAAGAAATGTATATTAATCCCTATCTTAGCTACACAAATTTTTTTGGTTTTGTATTGTGTTTTCAAAAATGAAAGTGAATTAGTGTTCCCCAAACAACGAAATAGTTTTGTAACTATTGCAGATATACTAGAACACTAAAGACCCCCAGTGCCATATTGTGACACCGATCATCCGGTGTTAAGGTAATCTCCAAGGACCCGTGACATTGACACTTGATGCCGAGCAATGTCACTACCTGATTTAACGACTTCGGGCGGGATTCGAACCCCGGGCCTTCCGCATGCGGGGCGAACGCTCTAACCGCTCGGCCACCGCGGTGGTGTATATTTATAGATAGTGTGCTTAAAATTTTATATTTGTGAATAACCATCGTAAACTTTCTGACAAATAAATTGTTGTCTTTGAAAAATATAAAATGTTACACTCGCGCTAAATACGTCACTGATGTACGTACGTACCTAGGTGGATATTGTCGTCTGCTGTTACATGCCGTTTCCCATTTAATCAAATGAATGGTAAAAAATAATGCTTGAATCTTCAAGGAATATATTATTTATTAAAAGAATCGTCCATCGTTATATAAACTATTTAAATGTAGCTTGCCTGCTATGTAACATGAATTCTCACGAATCGTCGGTTGGTGCTATTTATATACCGTTCTGTTTACACTATAGTCATAACAACAAAAATGGCATCCGGTCTGTAAGATAGGCTTAAATTTATCCGGATTTTCTATTATTATTATGATGATTTTATTAAATGTCAATGTGTTTAAATAAATAACTATATGAGCATATATTATTTGAAAATATATTTACTACTCAAATGATTCTCGTTTCCTCTTCAACCGCCACGATCAACGCAAATTGCGTCACGATGGCGAATTTGTTAGCATCTTTCAACTGATATTTTAACCCCTCTTCCATCGTCGCCCGGGATGAAACTAAGAGGAATTGTAAGTTATTTAGTAAATTTTTAATCCATATAAAAATTATTCCGGGCGACGAGGGAAGAGGTGTTCAATTTCACAAGTTTATCAATACAAAAACCATGAAAACACCACAAATAGCCTGAAAGCCCTTACTTTATTTGATTATGTACTACGCATGCGCGTAGATGAGTTGATTTCCATATGCTTTTGAGAGTTACTATAAGTTACTCTTTTAGGAATTTGACAGGAAAATATCTGCAACGCAAAATAATTTTCCTCCATAAACGCCGGGCAGAATTTGGCTAAAACCGTACCTTGTCCTTTGAATAGCAAAATTGATACATTTGACGAATGACGTTTTCATATTTTACCTTCAAACTTTACCTATGACCTTGACCTTGATTTTACTTAAAAGAAGATATTGTTTACGCATGTATCCACATTTCATGTCTCTGGACAAGAACCATCACCCGTTACTTTACGATAGATAGATTTAAAAATCTTACCAAAATGAAATCAATGCATTCAAGATTTAGACTCACAGACCTTTCAATATATTGCATGTCTCCCATATTTTTTTTTCCAGAATATGCCAAAATACATGTCATTTATGATATTGGTTTGTTCAGAATTGAAAATTAGTAATATGGATATTTCTTTCATTAAATCAATGGATTTCAAAAGATATATCTGCCAGTGGGTATCCCGGCTAGAATACCCCCTTAGTACCCCTTGCTTGTCGTAAAAGGTGACTAAATGGGGCGGTCCTTCGAATGATACCCCAAAAATGACAGCAGGTATGACACAAGAATGATCCCTCCCCGATTAAAGGCCTTAACAACCGAGCATAGGCCTACATTATGCAGCCCTTCACCAGCAACGGTGCAGTCTCCATATGAATGAAAAATTCTCGAGAGGGATGTTAAACAATAAATAATCAATGACGGATATGCACTACCTTAAAGACAAGAGAAATACTGACGACACAAACGTGTATATAACATCGTGTTACGTTGCTACATGTATTAAAACTTAACCCAAATGAAATGAAAACGGTTAAAATGGTCGAAATATTTCAAGAAAGTTTATATATACATAAATTATATAACCCCCAAGTTTATACAATGGACATCTTTAAACTGATTTCATATAATTTCACATATCTTAATGCAGAAATTTTTTTTTTGCTTCTGCTAGTACATACCTCTATCAAAGAATTCAACGATTGCCATCCCAGCGAAGGTACTGCATCGTGGTATGTCATGTACAGCATAGTAGTCTTGAATATCCTTGATCAAACACAGACAAATGAGTGACATCTAGGGTAGTGACAACACAGTGTCCATTATAAGCATACATATATGGCAGATAAGAAGCGCTGTACATACCCTTCTCTACCGACACATTTTACAGGTTTTTAAAGACTAAATGACAATATTTTAAAGTATATTACCAATAACCATTTTCATTCATAGCTTGATTCGATATATCTCTGTGAACGCGAAATAAAAGACACCACAGATTCCTACACATCTGCTTTGTACTTAGATATCTTGTGGAAAAAATACATATATACGTTAAACTAACAAATCAAGTTAGTGAAAAACAGGGTGGTTTTAGCTTCCTCTTATCAACTTCCAACAATTATGTAGCACTTTTCCATTATGCCCTGTACCTGATCCCACCTCAGGTATATTCAAGGGTTCGTGCTTGCCCAACTCTCTACTTTTTATTCTTTATAGGGATTGATCACTGTTTATCTTCACATCTCATACATGTAGAAATGTCCTTATATGACAATAGTGCTTTGTAAAATGGAATATCTAGCAGATATGTCAGAGTGAGTTTGGGTGAATGTGGCCGGTCGACAGGGGGTGCTTACTCCTCCTATGCACCTGATCCCACCTCTGGTGTGTCCAGGGGTCCGTCTTTGCCCAATAGCCTAATTTTCATGTATTATTATTTTGTGTATAATTTTTTATCCAACCTGTTGTTTGAAGTATCAACTCATTCTCTGTCCTGAATAAATTTGGCAAAGAAAATTTATCTCTTGAGGGGACATGATGTTATGTTCTGAAAACTGTCCATCAATTATTCATTGCTATTATGTGTATGGTAATTCTATCCAAGTCTCCGTTTTATAGTTACGAATTTTCTGAAAACAACAAATTTACAGGAACGAAGACTACTGGTAAAAGATTCACTCTAGAAACAGTAACAACGGCCGTGGACCATGGTAGAGTAGAAATTGTAGCCGATCTCAATTCTGATTATCAACAACAGCAGCGTTAACGTATGTTATCATTATTATCAAAGTTAACTTTTTTCACTTTGCATTAAATTTCATTCGTGTGTCATTGTGAGCCAACATGGTATTATAATAGTCTTAAAAGGGGATGTTTACTCCTCCTAGGCACCTGATCTCACCTCTGGTATATTCATGAGTCCGTGCGTGTCCAACCCTCTATTTGGTATTACTTACAGGAGTTATGAGATTGATCATTGTTCATCATCTTCACCTTTCATTAACATATTTGGTTTTGTTCTTTTAAAATGTTATATAACATATATTACATGGCTTGGCGTGTTAACATACCTGCATATTTACCCTTTGGTGACAGGGAACCCCTGAAGTGTTAGGTTACAAGATGCCAAAGACATAATACCCCAGGGCTTTCCTGTCACCGAGGGCCAAATATTCTGGTATGTCGCCCTCAATACTACGTAATAGATGTAGAAAAGCATTCATTATATCATCTTAGCATATTCCTAAAACACTCATTGTATCATCATGACACAAAATACTTCCTTACACCACTCATTACATTATTTCATCTACAAGGAAAATATACTCTACTCTTGCAGTTTCTTCCTCTGCGTCGCTGTCGCTGTTACTTTCATCAGAAGATCTGGATCTGCTGCTATCTGAATCTATTTCCTACAAAATTTCATGAATTATAAAAACCACGAAGCTTGCCTTTTTTAAGTCTGGTTGATGCGAAAGGACAGATTAGCTATCATCGAAATTGTTCAAAACCTCGGAAACTTTCTTGTACAAACGCTCTATTTTCAGTTTCTGATTTCTTCTGTTATCATAGATAATGATTTTTAATTGACTTATTCCTTTTGTGATTTCCAGATTCAATCCACTCCACGAACAATGAAATCTTTATGTTTATACAAATAGAAATTACCTCACAATGGTGACTTCCCTTACTTGCTGACAGAATAAGATGATTAATTAACGTATTGACATTTTCATCAATATAATTATAGTCAAACAAAACAACTGCAATTTCCAATTTACTTCACACACGCACATACAATCCGGACGATACATCTGTTCATGTTTGCATCTTTGCAGGCATTAGATAACCTTTAGTAAAATATATTCCATTAATTCTAATCATCGGTGCAAACAAATGATTTTGTCACAAGACGAATAATCGTTAAAACAACGGAATTTGATATTAGGGTTAACTATGTTTGTTCTTAAGTTTGATGTTTACAAGCATATATTTTCAGTATAGATATCAGATGCAGGTGACAAGAAATTATATGAACCACGCTTTCCTTCAATCGCACAATTACTGTAGTGAATCAAGAATATAAAAGTTTTACAGAAAAAAGACCATTTTGAAGGCTTATAGTTATGTTAGCTTATAACGATTGTGAAATAAAAATCAGTTCGTGAAAACGTTTTCCACAACCATGTACGTAAATACATTCACTTAACGTCTCCCTAATTGTAATTATATGAAAAGTATATATGTTTGTAAAGCATGATAACGTATGCGCCCCCCCCCCCCCCCCAAGAAAATCGTGAATAAACAAATAATTTAAACAAAGAACATAAAACAATACGAGAGTGAGGATGCCTCACAATTAAATTACTTTTACCTGTTCGTTATCGAGGATATCCATTTCAATTTTCTCTGAAGCCATGTCCTCTTAAAAAGCAATATAAATATATTATTATACCTTACACGTGATATAAAGATGATAATAGCGAACAGAAGAAAGGGAGACACGGACGACTGGATAACCGAGGTTGGGATCAGGTGACTAGACAAAATAAGCACCCCTGTTGTTTGGTCACACCCACCGTGGGTCATATATCTTTAGCAAATAAAAGAAGTGATATGTTGTCATAATCAGTGTAAAGAACGGCCCAACAATTGGTATACATAGCAACATTCTTCATCATAAAAAGTTCAGACTTGCATTACAGCATATTTCAAATTCATGTTCACGTTCTATATTTCCTACATACATACCTCTACTATTGCATCCAAACCCCTTTGTTTTGAAAAATACAAACTTTACAGTCCCTAGATATACAAAACCTCTCTTCTTATTTCAACAATAATGCAGCTGCTAATATAATCCTATGAATTATCAAAGAAGTTTATTTATTTGACAAAACAAAGATATTGATATAATCCTTCATTAGTACGAGTGTGGGGTAGGGAAATACCACCGAAGGTACAATATTCGCAGTGTTGAACGATACATTATTTGTCGAAATGTGCATCTGGTGCATTAAATTTGGTACCGTATAAATTTTACATTGTTCCAGAGGTGGAATTTCCCTATTCCACATGAGTTAATAATAAAAGATTATTTTTCTCACATTTTACCTGCAGTGTATTGCATAAATTTAGGAGCTTTGAAAAATTTCTAAATTATCAAAATCCTCATTTGAACTTCGATGAAAAAAACTTATTAGATAGACAGAAAGAGCATACCCGAAAATGGTTTACACTATAAGTGTAAACTAAAAACCCAAATTTGCCCATCAGAAAGCTATATTACATTAAAATATAAAGATAA
This sequence comes from Ostrea edulis, assembly GCF_947568905.1. NCBI lineage: Eukaryota > Metazoa > Mollusca > Bivalvia > Ostreida > Ostreidae > Ostrea > Ostrea edulis. The sequence continues at coordinate 35,303,022 of NC_079171.1, forward strand.
CAATGCAAAATATTTTTACTTCACCGTGTAACGTAAACATTCATCGTGTAACGTAAATCATAGAAAATATATGACGTCACAATCAAATGACGTCGCAGCAGTGTGAGACAGAATATTCTCACATTATCACCAGTGTGAGATAGACTTTACCCATGTGAGACAGCCATGTGAGATTTTTCTGTCTCACACTGCTGCGACGTCACTTGATTGTGACGTCATATATTTTCTATGATTTACGTTGCATGGTGAAGATTTACGTTACACGATGAAGCAAAACTATTTTGCATTGTTATCTTTAAATTTTAATGTATATAGCTTTCTGTTGGACAACCCTGGGTTTTTTAGTTTACACTTACAGTGTAAACCATTTTCGGAAATGCTCTTTCTGCCTATCTAATTAGTTTTTGCATCGAAGTTCAAATGAAGATTTTGATAATTTAGAATTTTCTCAAAGCTCCTAAATTTATGCACTAAACTGTAGGTAAAATGTGAGAAAAATAATCCTTCATTATTTACTCGTATGGGATAGGGAAATTCCACCTCTGGAACAAGATTCGCTGTCTAGGACTCGGCAAAGCCTCGTCCTAGACTGCGAATCTTGTCCCCTCGGTGGAATTTCCCATCCCACACTCGTACTAATGAAGGATTCTATTATTCTCACATTATCACCAGTGTGAGATCGACTTTACCCATGTGAGACAGCCATGTGAGATTTTTCTGTCTCACACTGCTGCGACGTCATTTGATTGTGCCGTCATATATTTTCTATGATTTACGTTACACGGTGAAGATTTACGTTACACAGTGAAGTAAAAATATTTTGCATTGTTATCTTTAAATTTTAATGTAGTATAGCTTTCTGGTGGACAATCTTGGGGTATTTAGTTTACACTTACAGTGTAAACCATTTTCGGGAATGCTCTTTCTGCCTATCTAATTAGTTTTTGCATCGAAGTTCAAATGAGGATTTTGATAATCTAAAATTTTCTGAAAGTTCCTAATTTTATGCACTAAACTGTAGTTAAAATGTGCGAAAAATAATCCTTCATTATTTACTCGTGTGTGATAGGGAAATTCCACCTCTGGAACAAGATTCGCTGTCTAGGACTCGGCAAAGCCTCGTCCAAGACTGCGAATCTTGTCCCCTCGGTGGAATTTCCCTATCTCACACTCGTACTAATGAAGGATTTTATTAATCTCACATGGCTGTCTCTCATGGGTAAAGTCGATCTCGCACTGGTGATAATGTGAGAAAATATAAATCAGTGGAAAAATGAAGATATCTTTAAAACATCTCCCCCTTCCGTGATACACAGATTCCTTTTAACAGTTAACAGGTATTATAAATTGTCATTTAGAAAATTTACACCAAATGCCATCAAATAACACTCTGTATACCTTCTCTATTGTTTATTCTCAACTAAAATTGTGCCTTAAAACTAGCAAATGTTTATTGAGATGTGCTATCATAATATGTTGCTGAACAGTCACTTGTCTGTTTTTCTTTTTACACTAAAGTTTAATCGATATTGGATGACTGAAACTTACAGGGGCCCCCCTCTCCTTAACTATTTGAATTTAAATTTCTATCCGATATCGACATTTAAATCTTGCACGTAATTAAAAGAGATATTTACATAACGCGAATAATTAACAACAAACATTTGCACCCGGTCTGTAGGACCTATTAACCACATTTTATAGATATTAATCAATGCATGCATCTCGGTACTTTAAATATGGACAGAATATCAATAAATAATTTTCAGGTGTATTCATTCCACATGAAATCGTATTGTGCACAAAGGCAAAGCTTCCCCTTCCGAAATTAAATGCATCTACAGTAACCATTTCTTACAAGACGCACATAGCGACCATAGGTCATATTCAAAAAGATGTACATAAATGCAACAAAAAATATTAGATGTCTTTACAGTTTACACAGAGTCGATGTTAGCTTACCTCCCCTGTCCTGATGACTGATGTTGAAGTTAGCAATCTGTGTGTCTAGTTAGCGCAGAATAGACAACTCGCTGCATTGTACAGAAAACATTGAGTACACATATACCCACTGTAATTGTCTGTTTTAACCTAAAAGGCATGTTTAAGATATAAATCACTGGTTTATCTGATTTAAAGGAAATCCATGTAATACTTTTTTCGCCGAACGAATGAATACCCTAACACGCTATGACCCATTTATGTGGATTTAAATTGAACTCCGTGGTAAAATGCGTAACAAATAAGACAGATAAAAAATAGTCGATGAAAAAAAGAAAATAAGTAATACATTCGTGTATAGGCCGAATGGTTTACTTGGAAATAAAAAAAAAAAAACAATTCTCCGAAAAATGTAGAGCGGCATTAATATCATTGTTCGCCGTTTGGGACATTCCTTGGTATGCAGCCAGAATATGACGGAGCATAAACAAGCAGTTGACATTTTATAATGTTGTTGATCACCCGGGCTCACGGCGGGTATGGCCGGTCGGAATAATCCGTAGTAAAAATCAATAGTTTAAGAACAATCTAACAATCGGTATGAAACACGTCAGACAGCATCCAACCTATCAATGCATCCTGATAACGACCATAGAATTTGCCACTGGTTTACTTCAATCTTAAGAAGAATTATCGTATTTTCTGGATCCTCCACTGAAATATGTCTTATCAATTCGATGTACATATATGTACGAAGAATATTAGTAAACATGAACATTGTACGTGAATGTACGTAAAATAATAGTAAACATATATACTATACACAAATAAGTAAAATATTGGTAGACATTAACATGGATATTATACATGTATGTACGTAGAATATTACTAAACATGAACATTACACAGGTATGCTCATGTATGTACGTAGAATGTTAGTAAACAAGGATACTAAACATGGATGTCCGTAGAATATTAGTAAAGATGAAGTCAGCTTTTCGCAAATTCTATGGTCGTTATAACGAACTAGTTCGTCAATACAACCTATCATTGGGACATATGCTGTCTGACATGTTTCATACCAATTGTTAGGCCGTTCTTGGCACACTGATTATGACTACGGGTAACTCCGTTTACCGGATGAGAATATAGGGCTCACGGCGGGTGTGACCGGTCGAGAGGGGATGCTTACTCCTCCTAGGCACCGGATTCCACCTATGATATATCCAGGGGTCCGTGTTTGCCCAACTATCTATTTTTGTATTGCTGATAAGAGTTATGAGATTGGTCACGGACGTCTCCATATGAGTGAAAAAATTTCGACAATCAATCGTTATCTTCATATATATATCAAGTGTTAATACATTATGTGATCATTTTGGGTGATTATACAAAACCTGGGGTAATTTTAGTGATGTGGGATAAATGATAATATTAACAGTTGGGCTCTGAAAAATTAGTATTGAATAATGCATAAATACATGTATACATGTATATTTAACCTTACAGTGAAAAATGGCGCTAAAATCGTATGACCTTACTTATTACTGACCATTTTTTTATGAAGCTGGTCCATTCTATGAAAATCGCATGCGTTGCTGCGGGGTAGATATCATAACAAATGTCGACATAGTGTACCTGTTTATTACCTCGGGAAAAATAATTCATAGTATGGTATGTACGTAAAACCGATTGTCAGGTATATGTTTTTGTATGATATTGCGAGATTCATCAAGGACCTATCTATCTATCTACATTGTACGCTATACTAGCACCACATCTTTTATTCACTGTGCGAGTACAGATTATGAGAAATGTTGGATTAATCAATTAAAAGATTTCTATCACTGTAATTCAAATTATCGCTTGCAAGTTACATATTTTTTTTAAATCTTGAACATTGCGACATTTAACCCTGGACTCGAGTTATTAACACCCATAACTGTAACCTGAAATCCAAAACAAATCGTGGTATTGTAGTGTGATTTTCACTCCTAACACTGATCCCACTATGAATTCTATGGGAAAAATAAATCTTATAGGATTATAACTCCCATTTTCAAACTGGTGGGATATAATGTCCCATTATCGTCTTTCATTTTAAGACAAATAGGATAAAATGTGCCATTTGAACACCTGATCTCACCTCTGGTGTATCCAGGGGTCCGTGATTGCCCAGGTCTCTATTTTGCATTGCTTATAGGAGTTATGAGATTGATCAATGTTCGTTATATTCACCTTTCATGAATGAGAATAAAATATCCCGAATAAAACACAGGGTGGTGATTTATATCCCATGGCTATTACTAAAAATCAGAAACCTGTATCTTACATACAGCTGTTCATTAAAAACTTACTTAACAGTTAAGGGGATGTAGTAATCTCATATCAACTATGTGTGTATGGATAATCGTCAAATATATGCGAATAATCGGCGATATTAGAGCTCTATGATACTGTACTCTTTCCCATGCAATTTCTAGTTGTAACTCTTTCACAAACATATCATTATTACATCGGACAGGTTTACATCACTGCAGCTACAATAATGCAAAATACTCTAATCAACATTCTCATATCACGCAGATACCCCCCCCCCCCCTTCACGCCGGTAGCTCAGTGGTGGAGCGTTCACGTCGTAACCGGGAGTTTGAGCCCTGCTCTTGCCATGGCCACGTCACACTTAAGACGTTATTGCCCCTTCGCCAAACGCTCGGCATTTAGAAGTGGGAATCGCGGATAATTTGGAAATGACCTTAAAAAGGGGAGGCCCCGTGTCGCTACAAGCGTTAGCACGATAATAAACTCTCCCTGCTACGGCCCTGAGCGCTATGCATGTGTCGAAAAGTTGTACTTCACCTACAGTTTGTGCGTAGTAGAACCAGATTGATGTTTAACAAAGAAATTTATCAATAACGTTTAATACAGTGTATATATATATAATATATATATAATATATAATATATAATATATATATTAAAGCTTAATATGTTTTAGGTCTATTGTCCGCAAAGTGGGCATCTGATAGGATTTTCCGCAATAGTTCACATCACATGCAATTCATTTTGTTTTCTTTATCTGCCTTACGTCCCTTCGAGTATTGTTCACTCGCATTGTGACACCATCACTTGTACATAAAGTGAAAACAATTAGATGATGCATGATCACAGCTGTGAGGTTAACGTTTCAGCACCCATCACGACGTAGGGCCTCCGCTTTAAAGGTAAAATCTAAATGACTTCAAATTAAGAAATTTTGTTCCGCAACAATTACAATTTCATATAAACACCATATGCAGGCGATAATGGAATATTGCTACATAGATGTGGGAAGTTGACAATTGAAAAGCTAAAGTCATTTCGTCGTCCTCCACAAAAAGAACTCTACGTATATTAGGAATGTTTCTATAAGATATACATATCGAAAGTACAATAAATATTCAGTCTTACTTGGTACAAAACAGATAAAGCGAAATACCTCCCTCCTTCACTTTCTAAACATTTATTTTGAACGTCGTATGATTTATATATAACAACATTTGAAGTGTTGACAAATCGCAAGTTTTCCGGGCTTTGTGTATATATAAGTGCTTGTGATGAGTAGAAATACTCGTAAACTATATAATGATTTCCGTCCCCCTTTTTATATCAACATAATGGATACATAACATAAGTGAAAAACTGATGTCTTATTCTGTACACGTTAAAACTTGAAATGCACATCATTTATCATTTTGTGTTGAAAAAGAGGGGGCATATTGTTTTGCACCTGTCGGTCGGTCGTTCTGTCAGTCGGTCGGTCTGTAGACCATGTGTTGTCCGCTCAATATCTTGAGAACCATTCACTTGATGATAATGATATTTCATATGTGGGTTAGTTATGAGTAGAAGAGGATCCCTATTGTTTTTCAGGTCAAAGGTCAAGGGTCAATCTACTCTGGACATAGGAATATAATGTCCGCTCAATATCTTGAGAACCCTTTGCTTGAAAGACATAAAACTTGGCACACTGGTACATCTTCCGGAGTAGATGACCCCTATTGATTTTAAGGTCATTTGGTCAAAGGTCAAGGGTCAAACTGGGCATAGGAATATACTGACCATTCAATGTCTAGAGAACCCTTTGCTTGACAGACATCAAACTTGGTACGCCAGGACATCTTCAAAAGAAAATGACCCCATTGATTTTGAGGTCACATGGTCAAAGGTCAAGGGTCAAACTGGACATAGGAATATACTGTCCGTTAAATATCTAGAGAACCCTTTGTTTGACAGACATCAAACTTGATACACTGGTACATCTTCAAGAGAAGATGACCCTATTGATTTTGAGGTCACATGGTCAAAGGTCAAGGGTCAAACTTGACATGGGAATATACTGTCTGCTCAGTATCTTGAGAACCCTCTTCTTGACAGACATCAAACTTGGTACACTGATACGACTTCAGGAGAAGACGATCACTATTGATTTTGAGGTCAAAGGTCAAGGGTCACACATTAACTGCCCATTCAATATGTTAAGAACCCTTCGCTTGACAGACATCAAACTTCGTACACTGGTACATCTTCAGGAGAAAATTACCCCTATTTATTTTGAGGTCACATGTTTAAAGGCCAAGGGTCAAACTGGACATAGGAATATACTCTCCGTTCAATATCTTGAGAACCCTTTGCTTGGCAGACATCAAACGGGGTACACTGGTACGTCTTCAGGAGAAAAGGACCCCTATTGATTTTGAGGTCACGTGGTCAAAGGTCAAGGGTTAAACTGTACATAGGAATATACTGTCCACTCAATATCTTGAGAACCCCTTGCTTGACAGACATCAAACTTGGTACACTGGTACATATTCAGGAGAAGATGACTACTAATTATTTTAAGGTCACATGGTCAAAAGTCAAGGGTCAAATTGGACATAGGAAGATACTGTCCGTTCAATATCATGAGAACCCTTTGCTTGACAGACATTAAACTTGGTACACTGGTACATCTTCGGGAGTTGATGACCCCTATTGATTTTTAGGTCACATGGTCAATCCACTCTTGACATAGGAAGATATTGTCTGCTCAATATTTTGAATTGATGATACTATTCTCAATTAAATGATGTGTGTGTATATATAACCCTTTTCAATTTTGCACCATGGGGGGCATATGTGTTTTACAAACATCTCTTGTTTAATATGAGAAAGTAATTATACCAACCTTGAGGCCTCTCCCCACTTTACTGATTGGAACTTTCAAGCGCAAAAAAACCTTCTAAAACTGATAGCGTATTGAAGGCAATGATTTCAAGAATAAGGAAAATCGCGCTTGGCAAAGTAAAGCTATTGTACACACCCCCAACCACCCAAACCTCCGTTTTGTCATTGGAAGGCTAAGTAAACTTCTTTTTTTTTCAAAGTTGAATACAGATGAAGATTGGTAAACATATTATACAGGTTTATTTTATCTTTTAATGTGCACAAGAATTTTTACAAATATCTACTGCAACTACCGAGAACATATTTTTTCTACACAACGTCATGGAATAGAACGAATGCAACCCCAACCCCCTTTAAAAAAACCACCCCACGTTTATTCGAAGCTAAGTATTTCGATTGACCGGACAGACATACTAGACCCTGTCGCACAAAAGTTAATTAAGTTTAACTGTAAGTTAGCATGTAGTTATCGCTATATCGATATAAGAGTAATGACAAGTTAACTATCAGTTAAAGTTAACTAACCTTCGTGTACCTGCGTTCTGTTCTATTAAGAAGTTCTATACCGATCGATCGGGCAAGCATGAACCATATTTAGCCTGCAGATGACCTTTGTATTGCGAATTGAGTTGAAAATTCAAGATTAGCTGCAGTATTATCAGGCGGCGCTAGTAATAAATGGTTACTTCATATAATTAACGATTTTTTTTCACTTAGTTCGTCCATCTTCGGATTTGATGAAAACTCCTCTAAAGTTTGCCAGCCTTCGCGTTTTCATTTCCGCGCGTTTTTAAACAACGGATTTCTTCGGAATTATTTTTTTTTTCGGGAAGAGGTCTCTTTAATAAGTGACACACACAAATATTTTCTTTTCAGTTCCGACACTACCCAAATCCGTCCCGATCCATATATTTGGTGCTTGCACCATGTTTTTTCCCCTTCCGCTTCTGAAATGTTACGAAAGCCTTCCGTTTTCAAACGCAGAAAGCGGAGAGATAACACTACATTACTTCTAGAATTTTGGTGTGACCTCTCGGGACTTTAATGGTGACAGAGCCCCGGTACTCATTTTCTCCAAAGAATTATAATAAATGGTAAAATATTAACTGATGATGTATGAAGTGTTTCTGCAAATCATTACTAGTATTCGGTGATGATATACCAGTATTTCTTCGAAAATAAACGTGCCGTTTATAAGCGTTTGAGACATAAAATGGAGATGGCATTATCTTGCAAAGTTTCATTTTAATTCAACATTTGAAATTACTGGATCTCAATTGTTATTTTTGCCAGGAGGGGGTGACATCTACAGTTTAGTTGCTTACCTCCTATTCTTGCCAAGTTAGCAGATAACACTTTTCGCCAAATCTTGAAATTACCAAGGCACAGATTTACAAAACAAACCTTAAATGGTAGCAGTGATGGTAAATGGTGTATATCACGTATATTTCACTTAAAATTCTAGAATTTTACCGCTGTCCTTCATCTAAATAAATGAATTATTCAGATCCTTGAAATACACCTAAGCTAGATAGCAAACAGCTGATTTTATTTATATACTTACATATGATTCAACAATTCATTCTGTGCATTGTTATCTCTTGTTCGGTAATCTTAGCGAGAACTGGTACTATCAGTGCGTGAAAGCATCAGCGATTTAATGTCCCTCTGACATTGCTCTATTGGTCTCCATCCGTCGTTGAAGATGTTATTGATGACTACCTTTCCGATTCTTTTCAAATTTGGAATGCAGCATCTTCGGGGCAAGGGATATAAATTGTTAATTTCAGGACTCCTGCACTAGGGTCTTAGGGGCGGCGTAAAAATTGACCGATTTTCAAAACCCTTCTTGTCTACAATTGCACAGCTGTAAGAACGACTAAATGCATGCGTATTTAAAGTAGGGAAGCCTCTAATCAAAATGTAAATACCATGATCCCCGAGGTAGTGATTCTGACTCGAGGGTATAACCCACCATGACATATAGTGTTATGTTTAAGCCATTTAGATAACATTTTCTTTATGACTATTGATTCTAAATTAAAAAAAAGATATAGGTATTTAGAAGGGGTAGTTAGTGAAAGGTGAAGATAATGAACAGTGATCAATCCCACAAGTCCGTTATCAAAATTGTAATGTTCAAGACACCAGGGGTAGGGGTTTCTGGTACCAGGGAAAAATTAAATCACGATAGTAATTAATCTTCTTAATCATTTGAAAGACTTCTTTAATTTTACTGTTCTGTGTGAAAACTAAATTTATATTATGGAAATGGATGTAACAACATTTTGAATTTCGCATCCCAAGGGTTGACTAAGGCGGCCCCAAAATAGATATATAGTGTTAATTTAACACATTCTATGTTTCATATTTCATCAATATGGGCATTTGCAGAGGATTTGTGTCTTAAACACATACTATGTTTACCGTATAACGTGGTTTTCCTCCACAATTATGGCTTATTTTAGCGGTTTGGTATCATGCCGCCATACGTTGATAGCTAAATGAACAAGTGAAGATAACGGACAGTGATCAAGCGCATGATTTCTATAAGAGAAGGGCAGACAAGGCCCCGTAGACACACTAAAGGTTGGACCAGGTGCATAAGAGGAGTAAACATGCCATGTTGACCGATCATGCATATGTATTTAACCAAGTATGCCTGATTATATGAAATTATTTATCTTAAGGTATTCAATGTATAATGACCATATTTCATATCTAATAAATGGATGGTGGAATTTTTGTAATCATGGTATCATTTTGAAGGGTTCATCAAATAAAAACAATCCACCATAGGAATTTTCAAAATTTTGTTTATTGCTTGATTTATTTCACCTAGAATTTAACATTGAAGTATATAGGAAAAGCATGTTTTATTACAATGTTTTAAAAAGAAATTATATTTTCATATACATCTCTTGGTAGAAAGTTACATACACTTTCTCTTAATGAAAATATGAAATAAAATTAATCATTGACCACACACATTTTTACAAAGGGCAGACAACTCTTCCAAATAGTCTTAAGTGCAAAACGGTCAGCTTCTAATCATTTACCAGTCATGTTAATTTCATCTGCTTCACTTTCATCATTATTTAACAATAAACATTTATGTTGATCTAAATCCTTCAAAATTGTTCATTATCCTTTCATTATACATGGAATACCTTAACCCCTTCTCTACCGTACCGGCCAATTTGACCGGTGGCGCGTAAAAACAGGGCAACGCAAAAGGAGTGCCTCTAAATCTTTGAAACTACGGTCATAAGATATATGATCTATATATCATATTTTTGGAAATTTTCTCTATTTTTTTACTATGTAAAAATCAATAAAGTAAGTAAAGCCATTAGATTAAAAGAAGCATTTAAAGTGAAGGATGGCTTCGTCTAAATATGACGCAACGCTTTTTCGCAAGGTCATTTTCCCCCTCGATATGATATTTTTTATTTTCCTTATGAATTCAATATTTTTTATATTTTTGAAAAGCATATATTCCCTGCTTTCAGAAGATATAAGAATTATTTTTAATGCCTGACAAAGTTATAAGAAAATAGCAATTTTTTGCACATGTACGTTTTCTTACGATTTTATTTCTCAATGTTTAAACTTATCGGCGTTTTACCTATATTTATATATGGAAATAGGGAAAAGTAAATACAGCCTGTAAAAGTAGAGGGAATGTCCTTTTTGATTGGCCCTTATTCGTGTTATAATTCTCGGTAGTTTTTATATTACGATAAAATGAAATTGGGACATGCTGCGCGGTTTTCTTTAAAATTAGCGACAAAACGTCGTCGCTATAAAAGCGATCGACGCGCGTCGCACGAAAACTATAAAATTTGTATTGTCCTCTTTTAGTAAATTCAGTAGATTTTGATACACTAAAACAATATACAGATAAGTATGAAATAATCAGCCAGGTATTCTCTGCTTTTTTAAAAAAAAACATAAAACCAATATTGGTATATAACAGTTACACAACCTACATGTAACTTCATAAAACACCTATTTAGAATGTTACATCGGCAGAGTAAATTAAAAAAAAAAGATAGACAGATAAAATACTTCAAATTCAGATATAAACGTTATATTTGTTCGGAATAGTAAAAATTTTCCCCTGCCAAACAAATAAAACTAAAAAGAAGTTCGCATATAGCCTCTAGGCCTATACTTTTATTTTCCGTGATCGGGATCGCGGGCCCCGCGGGGTTTTCTGAAAGTGTGCACGGGGAACACACGTGTTTCGGTTTCAACGAAAACAACACAGCTTCACTGTCACAGCGAAGGCTTGTATTTTACATCTTTAAACGACCTGATGTCAGAAGATGCCATGGATCTCCTGTTGCAGGATGACCCAAACGATCATGCATTCAGTATAAACATGTACATGTAAGTTGATGTAGCCACATAGGCCGACTAGAGAAAAAAAAATGCAGTTTTGTTATGTTATGAAAAAATTACGGTTAATCAACGCGATTTGATGCCATAATTTGTCGTTTCATGAAAGAAAATATTAATATTTTATGATATCTAAACCAAGCGAATAACATATAATTGTTTATTAAGAGCTGACATCATTTAATCTGTCCTGGTCCGGCATTAATTATCCGTCTGATTAACACCCCCCTTTTTCCAAAATTCTCTCCTCACCTGACGCTCGAGTGTAAGAAGGGGTGGATAGGGGGATAGGGGTGGTTTTAATCAGACTGGGCATTCATGACCGCTGGTTAGAGGGCTATTTTCCAGGATTTTTCCATGTTTATTAAAAATTATCTTTCTATGAAAAGAAAACACAATCTGCTAGGAAAACACATATTACGTCATTGTAATGCTAAAATTTATTATCATAATTTGAATTATTTTCTTCATATTGTAACAGAAATATAAACGAAATGTGTGTTTGGGCCAAAATGGGGGGGGGGTTACATGTAAGTAACATCAATCAAAGTCTGATTATGACAGGCTAATGAAAAATCATATATAGATTTCTCTTTTATCCAAATGCATATATTTTTTATACACTGAGTAGCTTATGACCATAAATTACATGTATTCCATACATGCTGGTACTGGTATGCTATGAGCTATCATCTTGCCTAGATTTTCTCTAATTTCGACTAAATCCACACCCCCATCAGAGTACCATACAAGGGAATTTAGACACTGTGTACCATGAAGAACCAATTCAATTCTACTTTTGTATCTGGGGTCGCATACTTTCCTTCAGAGTTGCAGTATTTTCGCTGGACTCTGTAGGTTTTAACCTGAATTTCTTCAGTATCCCCCCCCCCCCAATGTATATGCTAGGCATAATGTTGACACCTACATCATGCATATCTTTTTTTTTTTTCATTACGCACTCTGCTACACTCGCAATGTATAATAAAATATTCCATTCATTTCTAACACATGTACGTACGCAATTCCCTACCAAATGTCACTTCAAATACAGGATATCTCTATCTTTAAATAAATTTGAGCTGTACTTAAGTGCGAAACTGTCCCTTGCTACCATGAAACTTATATTTTGCTTTAAAACATGAACCAACAATTCTTAATTGTAATTTCTTTTCATCTTTAAAAAGGGTATTGACATCCCAATATTTAGTGGGAAGTTCCCAGGTATCGTCCGCTAGTGACAGTCTGCTGGCAAATCCAGACATGCGATGGAAGGATGCTGATGTGAAGGACACAGAGACACCTGATCCAAGAACTGTGGCATTTCATTCAGAGTGTCAACCTGACATTCAGTTGGTATGACTTTGATTTTGAATATAGGGTTAAATCTGTATACATTTGGTTAACAATAAATAATAATAAATAAATCCAGATAATACATTTACAAATGGAATCATGGCGTCATGATACACTGAAATGCGTTTTTTACTGCATTACTAGGTATCACATACATGCAAAAAGAGACAAAGAAAAAAAACCCACGGAAAATCATTATTCTGTTTCTAATTACAAGGTATGACAAGTTTTCTAAATGCCGACAAATAACGTAAGGTGGCCAATACTGATTTTATTTGCGATTTCCTTTCAGATATGGGACCCGATTATTCAGAGAACTACAGATTTTATAAAGCTGTTTTTGACAGAAAATTTGGTTTTCTCCATCTGTATTGCCACCACCCATTATGTTGAGATGGTCATATCTCGAGGGAAGGATTGTCATTATGCTTCCCAAGGAAATTCGCATCCTTTCACTGAAGAGGAATTGTACAGGTATTACTAGTTTTAAAGTACCGATATTGTGACAGTGATTTCCAGTTTAAAACGAATAATAAAATGCATAATAAAAAGATTATCTTTACCAAAATTAATCTTGCTGTGCGTCTAACACATTTATTAGATGTGTACTACAATTATCTCTGATAAAATTTCATAAGTAATTAAATGCATACTAGAAATTTTCAGAGGGCCTTGACTATTGAAAACCTTTACAGAGCCAATTGAGCATTCAAAAGCTTTGACAATACATTCGTATTTAGGGCTAAGTATTAAGAAATTCTTTTTCCCCCCAGATTTTTGTGCATTATCTTATACATGTCTGCTGTGAAGTTCCAGTCGATAGACAGATATGGTCAATGCATGCCACTATCGGAACAACCTAGTACAGTGTATCAAGAATGATGTCTATAAATAAGTTTTAAAAGGTTGAATATAAGAACATTTTTGTTAAATATGATGCAAGTACATTTAAATCTAGTGATTGAAAGTAAGTACTTGAACATTCGTATACGTTGAACTTGCAGAGGAAAAACGGGTAGTACTTTTTGATAAGGTGCTGTTGCTTAGCAACCAAATATATTTGAATGCAAAAAATTAAATTATTTTAGATTAACAATAAAGATCTTTGTTTTAATATTGCAATATTTATTCTATTTAGTGGAACATAATGGCAAAACGTCATATTATTAAAAAATGATGGATATGTACAATGTATATAAAGTACAAAGTTTCCATTTTATGACCTTTGACCTTAATTCTTTTCATCATATTTTTTGTAAAAACCCTTTTAAAATGATTAAAATTTATTTAAAGATTACATTTTTAAAATATTGTGACATTTACTAATCATCATTCAATGCAATTATGTTTAAATTGTGTCGAATGTATGTAGAAAGGCAAATTATGGTCAAAATTATACTCTGAGTGTTGTTACTTAGCAACCAAAAATATTTGTTTGTCAATAAAATTGATTTATTTGATTGTGATGCTTTTGTAGTATTTTTAAAGGCACATCAGCTCATACATTTAGAATTTCCTATTTTTGACTCTAATCCAGTGAGAGGGGTCGTAATATATATATTTCAGAGAAAAAAATTGCAAAAAATGTGCACTTATATGACCTTTGACCCCGTAGATCTCTTTGAGGTCATGGGATACCTTGACAAACTTTATAAGAAATTATTCCCTGTCCAATTCCTAACACAATTATATGTCATATGCCTATCCCAAATCGTGATACATGCAGATTTTATTCATGTAAAAATATTGTCATTTAGTCTTTAAGAACCTCTAAAATGTGCCGGTAGAGAAAGGGTTAAGAGATATCTTAAAAAGTGGTTCTTAAAGAGTTGGCAATGCATGTACGAAAATATAATAGCGCTAGATCCACATAAAAGAGCGGGAAAAGAATATAAGCTGTTCATGTGACTTACCATTCGTGTTGAGGGCTCTCCTGGGTGGTGTGAGAGGAGACAGGGTAATAAAGTATTAGTCATAGAAATATGGTCATGTTACAGGACATCAGTGAGGTCTACACGAGTGAGGTTAAAATATCTTTCTAAAGTGGAGCATATTCCGCGATATAATATGAATCATATGTTGCCACTTGTAATCAGGTTTGAAACGATAATTCCTACTCACGAGATAAGAGTCTCACTTATAGGATGTGTTATTCGTGAGTGGTACCAAGGGAATCTGAATATGCATAGTATCTGTATTCTAACTGGCATTGAAATTATGTTGAAGATGTTGAGGTAATAAAAGCAAAACCAAATTAGAAAAATAAAATCAGTTGCTATTATCTAACTTGTGTGATGAATTTAGGTACTCGAATGCATTGAGTTAGACCACTATAAAGGTAGTAGTTCTGAAATATAACAAATAAACTGGTGTATAGTCATAATTATCAGGGTTTGACATTGACTTTTTTGAGCACTAGACCAGTCGGGCTACTTCAAATGATTTTTGCTAGCCCTGACCTTAAATCCACTAGCCCCGACCAACTTTCCAGAAACTGATAGTTTCTCAATATTTAAATGTAATTAATTCAAATGACAAACATCAAGTTTGCATGAACTAAAACGTACTTAATTGTCTCAACAACAAAAAAGAGCTTTATTCTCGTCATTCAATTTAATGCTTTCATTTTCAAACACATTTTATGTTTCTTTAAATTCTACCCAGTCCATTTAAAATAAAATGACCTCAACCGTTTTTTTTAATCTCTATTTCATCAGCCTTGCTTTGTTTCTTCCCAACCTTTTACTTTTTTCTCTTGGGACATCTTTTCTTGAGAACGAGAAGTCGTATTTGAATATAGAGCTACATTCCCGCACATATGTCAACATAGAAAAATGGCTGTTTACGACGTAATTTATTAATTTGATAAACACTTTCCTATATTTGATTCTAATAAACTGGGTTTTTTATATAGAAAATGAAAATAAATCCATCTAAAATATCGAGTAGATGTCGTAAAACATCACTTCCGAAAGCGACTTATCTATTAGAACTAGAAATAGAGATTGTGTCATCATGCAGTTCAAAACTGCTCGCAAACCCTACCGTTATTCTTTTTTAGTTAAGAATAAAATATCTTATGGTTTAAAGTAAAGTTTCTTGTTTATTTTTTCAACACGACCAGTCGGACTAGTAAATCGATATTTTACCCGACCGGACTTATCATTTAGTAGACTCAGTCGGTCGGACGTGCCTTAGTGTCAAGCCTTGAATTTTAGATTGGAATTCACTTCCGGGGGCACTTATAAACTCCACAAACCCCTGCTGAGAGGAGTTCAAGTCCGCACTGCAGGAAAGTTACCAGCGCGACTTGGACTTTTGCGAGAACGACTGTCTTTCACATTTAACGGCTGACTTGGACATATAAACCTGATTATTGTATGGAAGCACGATATCGTTAAATATATGTAATGTCGAATTGTTAGACAGTATATAGGGAACTTCTGCCTCGCTCTTGAACTAGCTTTTTCTAGTGATTTCTTAGATTGATCACGCAAGTTAAGAAAAGACGAGCGTGTTCAAACTGCTGCACGTTACAAAATGGTGACAGTGTATTGACTCTGGTGTTTGGCTTTCTAGAGGCTTGCGTCAGGTAGAGTATGTTTGGAACTCTGGGACTTTGTGTCCAATGCGCACCTGGTTTCGTCCTGGGACGACGGCGGTTGTCGTTGTGAATGGCAGATGCTTTTGCTGAAGAGGCGCCAAAAATCAGAGAAGACCCATGCTAAGCTTCGGGACGAAGCTTCCCTGAGGGAGGGGGTGTAGCAAACAGTATGTAGGGAATTTCTACGGCCTCGCCAGTGAACTAGCTTTTCTCGTGATATGGTAAGCAAAGGCATGCGTGTTCAGATCGCTGCATGTTACAATATTATTACGGTAGGCCTGTTACGTTTCAAACCACTTGAAAGTTCTGCTTTCATTTATCTGACAATTATCAAAACATAAAAACACAAGGCTATTGATTCATTTTATTTTTGCATGCATACCTGGGTGTAAATTTTTGAATTCGCAGAGATTACTGAGATACCTTGATTCATTGTTTAAATTTTACAAAACGACATTGCATCATGCTAAATCGAATGTAAGTTTATTATGCAGGAGTTTTGTGTTTTCTTTTATCATAAAAATGTATGAAGTTGTTATTATAGGATTAAACATTCTTTTTGAAGAATTTATCGATGTGTAAACTCCGGCCATTTTACTCACAAACTGAATAAAAGTGCGAAGCACTTTTATGTTAAGTTTGTGAGTAAAATGGCCGGAGTTTACACATCGATAAATTCTTCAAAAAGAATGTTTGATTCTTATAATTCCAATTCATTCACTTCATTAACAATTGCAAAAATTTGAATAGTTTCCCCGCACTATGTTGTTTGTTTTCAGGCGTGTATGAATACATCGCGTTTTCGGATTTATTGATGTGTAAACTCTTGTTCAGCTTTATTTTTGTCCAATCAAAACACTTGTAATAAATAACATTGGAATTATACAGCTTTATTCAATCAAACACACACAGGTACAACACAGAACATGATGAACGTACCTACAATTCGGAATTACATGTACATCTGCACTAATGCACATGTGCAGCTCTCTGGGAAAATATTTGGACATACCAGAGAGCTATAAATCCACCCATGATTAAAACCTTCGATTTACAGTGCAGGTCGTTGTATTCTTTCATCATAATATCAAATAATTCCTACCATATTTTCCCAGTATATTTCTGTCCAAACATTTATCATGTTTATTAAAACCGCATGTGAACCGAAAACTCATACATGTATCTTCAATTGATTTCGTTTGTAGATATAGCCATATTAGGTAGTAGTCAATTCGAACCCCGTTGATTCTTATAATTATCTTATTCATTCTATCCAATATGAAGTACGTAACTATTGAAAAGTAATCCTAGTACGTTATGAAACCCATAAACCTGGTCTCAGTCTCCGATTAATCTTTTCATTACTAACACATAAAAACAGAGCTTGGTGGGGATGGAACTGGAATTGTTTCATCTAAAATATTTAATTAACAAGAGGCCCACGGCATAGCATTGGAGACGATATACAGGGTTTGACATTTACTTTTTTTAGCACTAGACCAGTCGGGCTACTTAAAATGATTTTTGCTAGACCTGAACTTACATCCACCAGCCCCAACCAACTTTCCAGAAACTGATAGTTTTTCCATACTTAAATGTACTTAATTCAAATGACAAACATTTAAAGTTTGCATGAACTAAAACGTATTTAATTGTCTCATAAAAGAGCTTTAGTCTCGTCATTCAATTTAATGCTTTCATTTTCAAACACATTTTCTGTTTCTTTAAATTCTACCCGGCATGGAAATTCTCTAGTCCATATAAAATAAAATGATCTCAACCGTTTTTTTTAATCTCTATTTCATAAGCCCTGCTTTGTTTCTTCCCAACCTTTAACTTTTTTTTCTCTTGGGACATCTTTCCTTGAGAACGAGAAGTTTTATTTGAATATAGACATTCCCGCACATGTCAACACCGAAAAATGGTTGTTTACGATGCAATTTATTAATTTGATAAATACTTTCTTATATTTGATTCAAATAAACTGGTTTTTTTAAAGAAAATGAAAATAAATTCATCTAAAACATAACTTTGCAAACATTAACATCGAGTAGATGTCGTAAAACATCACTTCCAACCGCGACTTATTTATTATAGAACTAAAAATAGAGATTGTGTCATCATGCAGTTCAAAATTGCTCGCAAAGTCTACAGTTATTCTTTTTTAGTTAAGAATAAAATATCTTATGGTTTAAAGTTTCTTGTTTATTTTTTCAACACGACCAGTCGGACTAGTAAATCGACATTTTACCCGACCGGACCTATCATTTAGTAGACTCAGTCGGTCGGACGTGCCTTAGTGTCAAACCCTGATTATCTT
Organism: Ostrea edulis; assembly: GCF_947568905.1. Classification (NCBI taxonomy): domain Eukaryota; kingdom Metazoa; phylum Mollusca; class Bivalvia; order Ostreida; family Ostreidae; genus Ostrea; species Ostrea edulis. Next base: position 35,321,851 of record NC_079171.1, read on the forward strand.
GGTGTCCTCTAGTCAAATAATGTGTCCTGTATTGTATAACTTCCTTTGGAATTGTCAGATGTCTGCTACATTTATATAACTTGTTTTTATGAACAGATGACTTTCAAAATTTTTGTCAGCCCTGTACAATCAGCAAGCCTACAGCATAAATTAAATGAAATTCATGCAGTTTTTATGTAATGATGTGCATAGATAAACACATATGCGTAAACAATGTCATATGTACACAAACTCAATCTAATTAAAATCACTGTACCAAGAAGACTACTAGCAATAACATTTGCTATTTTAGCAATCTAATTGAAATTAGATGTTGGATCCGCTTTCATACTCGCTACACAAACATCTAAAAACATCCCATAGAGGGTCACGTCAGAGGTCAAATTCGGTATCACTCTAGACTTATCGGCTTCAACAAACATTCAATGATTTTGCCAGCGGTGATTTCATTGGTCAATCGAATTTGACCTCTGACGTGACCCTCTACGGGATGTTGTTAGATGTTTGTGTAGCGATTATGCGAGCGGATCCAACATCTAATTTTAATTAGATTGCTATTTTAGAATCCCGAACTCATCTTGTACTTGTAAATACATGCAGTGGTGGATCCAGGATTTGTTAAAGGGGTGGGATGGGGTGTAGAGCTCCAGGGTTTTGAGGCTTTTTAGGTAACTCGTATGGGTTATTCTAGCTATACATGTACAACATAATAGAATTAGTAATTGATGATAAGTAATGAATTTGCTTATCTTCATATACTTGTTTGTATATATTAACACATATTTCAGCTTGTCTGTAAATATGTGTCTTTATCTAAGCATTATTTACGATAGTATTCGCATCAACGTAGGATTTACTATATGTATATATATAATAATAGTAAGCCCATCTCTGTTATATTGCAATCCGGAAACTTTGTTCCGGAATTATAACTCATCACGGGTGCACTCGGCAATTACGCATCCCAGCTTCCTTCTTTTCCATTCAGCAGCCAACCAAGAAGGTCGGTCAAATTTTGGGGAAGAAAAACATTTTAAATATCTTTTACTAAATAAGGAATACGTTGTTTCCAATTTCAAAATCATTAAGATTAATCATGTCAGATGATAATTTTACAATGTAATAACTACGATGGCTTTTACAATTTGAGGATTTGAGCAGATTTTAATGTTAGCACACGTGGAAGGTTTATACTGGCGGCTTGTAACTGCGTCAATTATACTTGAATTCTCATATGTGTAATTAGAGATTACATAGATTCTTTTTATTTCAAATTGATGTAAGCATGCCACCGGTACGACAAAAACGAGGTAGCAGAACACCAACAAGGGGGGGGGGTGCCCAATCCCAGGTACAAACGGAGCCGTCGGTCCCGCAGGGTGGAATAACCAGCGACGAAATACCGTCTAGTAATGCCGTCCAGCCCTTTCAGACAGGTACAAATACACTTCTGTCACAGGATTGGGGTTTTACCCCCATGCCAGTAAATTCAGTGCAATTTTCATTGGGGCATAACGTTAATGAAATGATCAGGCAGAAAATTGTAGAGGGAAAATATGTAGACCTGGCTCTCTTGTTAAAAAATTCAAATATTGAAGACTCGGTTAGCGAGAGAATTTTTCTGATTGGAAATGATGGTCAGATGCAGAGTAAGCTAAAGAATACTCTTAAAATTACATCTATTGAAAAATGGACGGACGCTTTTCTCATTTATTTGAGTGTGTTCACGTCTGTCCATACAAGTAAATACCAGGACATGCTCAAGTACATGCATGATGTACGTACGGGAGCTGGCAGGTCCTCTGGGTGGAAAATATATGATGAGCAGTTTCGGTTCAAATTAGCAATGGATCCCACCAAATCGTGGTCAGCCATAAACACAGAATTGTGGGTTATGTATATGGTTGGGGGGGCATAACATTGCACCTGCAGGAGTTCAGGGGGTAAATAAATGTTACATGTTTAACTTTCAGGGGTTTTGTGGTAGGAAACATTGCACGTATGCTCACCTTTGTATTAAATGTAGCCAAGAGCATGCAATGACAAATTGCCCCCTTGCTGTCAATGTTAACAAACAAGCTCCTTCTTTCAGTCCCAAACAACCTTTACGACAGGGGCCCCAACAAGGGAGTGGACCAGCACACCACATCCCGCAAAAGTCCCCTCGATTTGCCGCACCCAGGCCTCTGGGAGCTCGGTTCAACTCCTATTAGGGTCTCTAATTTAGCACAGTATCTGCACCAATATCCAATCAGGCATGTGGCAAAGGAAATATTACATGGGTTTACTTATGGCTTTAAGTTGAATTATACAGGTCCTCGAATTTTCACGTTTTCCGATAATTTGAGGTCAGCTAGTCAATTTAAAAATCAGTTACAGGAAAAAATCCTTAAAGAAGTTAAAGAGCGAAGAATAATGGGCCCCTTTTTACAATCTCCTATGCCTAATATGCATATTTCACCTATAGGGCTTGTTCCAAAGTCAAGTGGTGGTTGGAGGATGATTACACATCTGTCGTACCCTCCATCCCTTGGCATCAATTCATTTATTGACCCGGAATTGTGTACTGTGAGATACACAACTTTTGATACAGTTGTTGACATGATCACTCGGATAGGTCCTGGTGCAGAGTTGGGTAAGGTGGATATTAAAAGTGCATTTAGGTTACTTCCAGTATACCCGGGTGATTTTGAGCTGTTAGGATTTAGATTTAGGGATCATTACTATATTGACAAGTGCTTGCCCATGGGATGCTCAATTTCTTGTGCAAATTTTGAAAAGTTTTCAACATTTCTTCAGTGGGCAGTTATAAACAAATCGGGTTTAAGGACAGTCGAGCACTATTTGGATGATTTTAACTTTGTGGGTAGGAGTGGATCGGGGGACTGTTTGCAGTTAATGACAATTTTCCAACAGTTGTGCAGTGAATTAGGAATTCCATTAGCAGGGGGAAAGACACAGGGTCCAGTTACTTGCTTAGTGTTTCTGGGACTTGAAATAGATACAGTGCTTAGGAATGTTAAGATCCCCAGGAAAAAAATACAGGAGCTGAAAGGGCTGCTTAGTATTCTGATCAATAAAACTAAGGTTAAGTTAAAGGAACTGGAATCATTGGTGGAAAAATTGAATTTCTTTTCCAAGGCTATCAGAGGTAGTAGGGCATTTAACAGGAGATTTTATGATTCAATGATGGGGTTATCTCGCCCAAATAGTCATATTAGACTCACTAGAGCATTGAAAGAAGACATGTTATTATGGCTCCATTTTTTAGACAATTTTAATGGTGTAGCTTATTTTCCTCATTCAGAATGGGTTAATTCTAGAGCGATCCAGCTATACACGGACAGTGCTGGGACTGTCGGATTTGGTTGTGGGTGTTATTTTAAAGGAAACTGGACTTACTATGAGTGGCCTTTAGAATGGAAAAAATTGGATGTCTTGAGGGACATAACATTTCTTGAGTTGGCCCCCATACTGTTGGCAGTGATGATTTGGGGGGAGGATCTAAGTTGTCATAAGGTTCAATTTCACACAGATAACAGTGCATTGGTTAGCATTTTGAACACTCAGTCGTCAAGGTCTCCACGGATTATGTATGTGATTAGGAAGCTAGTATTGTTGTTTATGCAATTTAACATAACATTTAAGGCCAAACACATTGCTGGTATTGATAATGGTATAGCTGATGCCATTTCTCGTAAACAGTGGGGAAGATTACGCCAACTTGCTCCAACAGCAAACCAGATCCCAGATCCAATACCAGCAGCATTTCACGATCTGTTGTCCAGCGTGAAGTTTCTCGACTACTGACGGCAGCAAATTCCTCCAATACATCAGCAACATACAAAACGGGGCTTTTAGCTTTCGATAGGTTTAGGAGCGTGACTAACGCAGAAATGATATGGCCACCGCCAGTAGAGCAAATAGTCAATTTCATTGCATACTTATCACTTAAGGGCTACGCAGAATCTACTGCTAGAGCTTATGTAGTGGCAATTGGGTATGAGTGCAAAATTCAGGGATTAGAAGACTCTACAATAGGTTTGTTATTGCTAAGGTGTTGGATGGCTTCAGGTGTCTGAAGTCCAGGGCGGATACTAGGTTGCCGATAACGGAAAAAATTCTGACAAACTTGATGGGAGCGTTAAACACTGTGTGTTCGAGTCTTTATGAAGCCAAATTATATAAAGCAGCATATACATTAGCCTTTTTTGCCTTCTTGCGAGTTGGAGAATTTGCCTTATCCAAGGGCAACAATCTTCAATCAATTTTGGGGGTTGATGATGTTAGCATACAGAATCACCAATTAGTAGTGTGTCTTAGGTGTTCTAAAACTGATCAACTGGGAAAGGGGGTCACAATTATGTTAAATAGGCAGGGCTCAAATATTTGCCCTGTTCAAGCTATGGCCAATTTTTTGCTAGTAAGACCTCATTTTACAGGACCTTTGTTTTGCCATTTTGGAGGGAAGCCACTTACCCGTTATCAATTTTCGGCAGTTTTAGATAGAATTATTATGGCTATTGGCTTGGATAAGAAATATTACAAGTCTCATTCTTTTAGGACAGGGGCTGCAACAGTTGCAGCAGACAAGGGGTTTTCAGATGAAGAGATTAAAATGGCTGGCAGATGGAAGTCCACTGCTTTTCAAGCTTATATTAGATCACCACTTACTCCAACATCTCCTATATCTTAAGTTTTCCCAATTTCTGGTATGCATTACAGGCTGTGTAAAAACAGACAGAATAACAGTTTGGATAGTCGGTTCATCAATCATAAAAAAGGCATCAATAGCGGCATGAAATAGACCGGGGGGATGGAGCTTAGGCCTGAACCAAAGAGGAGTAGATATTTGGTGGCAGGGGTATGGCGGTCTAAAATTCATACACCTGGTCAAAAAAGTCAGATACTTGGCCACTTTAGAGGACCCCCCTAAATATTTGCTTATCCATTGTGGGGCCAATGATTTAGGCCAAACTAAACTCCAGAGCTTATTGCATAGAATCAAAGCTGACAGGTATATTCTCTCACACCACACTTTTATGGTCCTTCCTTCTCCCACGTATTTCTTGGAGACACTCTCAAAATGTAAGGGCTATAGAACAGGCTAGGAATAGGTTGAATAGGTGGGCAGCCAATCAGGTGTTTGCTTGTGTGGGGGGGGGGGGGTTCTCATAGGGAAACCAGCACAACTCTATCACTCAGACGGGACTCATTTATCGGACTTGGGAAATTATGTTTTTCTTAGCAATATCCAAGGGGCCCTAGAATATTTCGCAATGGGAGAGAAAGCAAACAGTTTCCTTGTAAATAAAGTAAGGTAGGCATTCAGACTGGGGGGGGGGTATTTTAGGCAATGGCACAGTGGTCGGTTCTATTGAAGGTTCCTACCCCCACCATGTGGCGGTGGGCTCCCTGATTAATTTTCTGCAATTGCACAAATGTAATAGGTTGCCCATATGGCCAAATCGTCACCTTCAAGTTGGTTGTGAAAATATACGTTGACTGTTGATGATGGTTGAATGTTAATTTGACAGTTTAATTTCATTTTATGTAAATAATTAAGAGTTGAATACGTGTGTGTTGTATGTGTCGGTAGCATGATTGAGATAAACCCAGCATGTTACTTGCCCTTTCGGACGACGCATAATATGTTGTTGTTGGGGGTGAGCCCTGTTGTTCGGCGACCCCACAGATGTTGTTTCTGACCACTGTGGCTAATATATTCCATACAATAAACCCATACATTTACATCGTGTTTTTATTCTGAAAAAGACAATGGTGGTGAGACTGATACGTCTTTGATAACATGTCAAATATTATACCACTCTGTATTGGGAGTTGATTTTATAAACTCCTCTATGCAGTCATTCGGCTCAAGGTGGTGTGGACCTTAGAACGTCTTTACAAAACAGATGGAATAGCGCTAGCAGCAAATAGTTGGTAAAAAGTTTACGTATTACACGTTTAAATGCGAAATTTCTGTAAAATTGACTTTTGTCTCATCGATCAATAGAAGATGTTTATAGAAAAACAAAACAACCAAAATATAACTGGAAATACAATCTAATGTCAATAACGATTATTTTCAAAAATTCTAACACGTACTGTGACGCAGACAGGATTACCTGTTCAACTGACAGGATATCAAACACATTGTGCACTCAAATGACGAACCTTTAACCATGAACGATTTTTCAATCAACACTCAAAACTATGTTATCATGTTAAATAAGCAAACTATATTTTAGTCAACTCATAAAACTACGTTACCTTGCTCAATATATTTTGGTCTCTTCTACAAATTAGATATTTGAACTATTTTCATACGCAACATATATTCTTACGCGCCACTCTATTGTTCCCTCCCCAGACCTTCACAGAGTTATTTACTGTATACAAACAGGCATATTATAGATCAAATTGAAGCACCACTACAGCCAAGATTCTACAGAAAGGTTAGTGCGTATTCTTAGATTTTATAGGACTTATCATCAAGTGTGCAATTTATGCACATCTGCAATATTTAACCAGCATTTCATGAGAACATTGAGTACGCTTAATCGGTGTTTGCATTGTCACGCTTGTGTGTTTGTGTGATTTCGTAATTATAATTTTGTATTGCGTTTGTTATTCCTAGATATTGTAGAATTCAAAACCACAGAGAGTAATTCATTTCGTAAACATATATTTTGGTAGATTGAAAAATTAGGAAACATTTCACTGTTAATTGTTGATGCTTAATTATGAAGTTGAGTCGGTGCGCAAATCAGAAAGAGTTGTAGGGGGGGGATTTAGGAATCCAGCTAAATGCCAAGAATTATAACCAGTATTTACATTGTGTTGTGTGGGATTTCTTGAATCATTTTGCATCGTGTTTAATACTGTAGAATTCAAAACCACAGGGGAAATACTTTTCGTATACATAAATTTATAGTAAATATTTCAATGCTTTAATGTTTATTGTGAATGTTATGTTCGGATTTTTATATCTATTGTTCTTCAACCTGAATATATGACGAAAATAAGCAATTTTGAGAGCATATTACAGTATGAATGAAATATAGTGCAATCCACGTATCAATGTGTACATATATGTATATAGACATAATTGCACTTGTATTGTCATAGTAGAAAATGGGGTATTTACACACAAGTTTATGACTCGAGTATTTAACAAAATTGTTTTTGTTGTTGTTTTCTTTGCTGTATAGCGAAGTTCTTGATTTTATTCAAATTTGTAAATCAAGATAACTGATATGACATACAAGAGTGATGACAAATGAGATATTTTAACTGTCCTAAAAAGGATTAGACATAAGAAATAAAATTGTACATATATACTACGACAAACATGTACTGGACATGCAAGAGAGGTTTCTCAAGAAAATAATTTTCGGGAAATGATTCAACAGGTGTTGGTCAAACACAAAAATGAAGACTAAACAAGAGTGGTTAAACTCAAAGAATGATGACCGATTGACCCATAGAAAAGTTGGAGTATTTAGATACAATACAGGACATAAAAAATATATACCTCCCTCACTCAAAAGAAAAAAGGAAAAACATTAATTCAACTTTTAGATATATCGATGACGTTTTGTCTATTAACAATGATATCTTTCAGTCATATGTCGATTTGATATATCCCTGTGAGCTCGAAATAAAGGACACCACAGAGTCGTCCACTTCTGCTTCATACTTAGATATTTTATTGAAAGTAGACATTAACGGCAAACTAACAACTCAACTGTATGACAAACGGGATGATTTCAGCTTCTCCATCGTCAATTTCCCACATTTATGTAGCAATATTCCATTATCACCTGCATATGGTGTTTATATATCTCAACTGATTCGATATGCAAGAGCTTGATCTGGGTATAGTCAGTTTTTAAATAGGTAAGCTACTGACAAACAAGTTGATGGTACAGGGATTTCAACAGTCTCGATTGAAGTCAGTATTTCGCAAATTCTATGGTCGTTATAACGATCTAGTTCGTCAATACAACCTCGCATTGGGTCAAATGCTGTCTGACGTGTTTCATACCGATTGTTAAGCCGTTCTTGGTACACTGATTTTGACTGCGGATAACTCCGTTTACCTGATCAGGATATGGGGCTCACGGCGGGTGTGACCGGTCAACAGGGGATGCTTACTCCTCCTAGGCAGCTGATCCCACCTCTGGTGTGTCCAGGGGTCTGTGTTTGCCCAACTATCTATTTTGTATTGCTTGTAGGAGTTATGAGATTGATCACTGTTCAAACATTTCGGTTGAGCATCACTGAAGAGACATTATTTGTCGAAATACGCATCTGGTGCATCAAAATTCGTACCGTATAAGTTTTACATGATAAAGATACATGTATATTGATCTTGATATTTAGTCGAGGCAAAGTATATTGACTGATCGAACAAACGTATTTTTGTTTCGATCGATCCGACAAGCGTGAACAGTGTATAACCGGCTGTTAACTTTGGTGTTGCGAATTAAGTTAAAATCTGATATAAGACTATCGATTTTACTTAGTTAGCAATAGATAGTTACCTCATGTAATTATCTATTTTTTACCAGATTTGATCGAAATTTCTCTAAATCTTACCAGCATTCGCGTTGTAATTTTTGCGCGCTTTTGAATAAAGAAATTCTTTGGAAGCCATTTTAAAAAACATTTAGCTCTTACACTTGCCAGAATCTTTCCGGTCCATACATTTGGTGTTTCCTCCAATGTGTCTTACTAGACATATGTTTCAAGGGTTGCTATGATTATTAGATTTGTTCTTTAGATGTTTTATTTGAAGGAGTACTGATATCAGAAACATTTGTTGGTATACATAATTTCAAGGAGATGCTTTAATTATAAGACTGATATCAGGAATATTTGTTAATATACAGTTTGCTTATTTCAAGGGGATGCTTTAATTATGAAACATTTTATTTAAACCTGTAGAATTCCATGGTATCTAACGATGCTCTTACCTTATCTAGGTGAATAGTTTCAAGGAGTTGTTTTGATTATTATACATATGTTGAAGGATTTCCGTTACATAACAGACATGTTCTTCAGTTGTGTTTTATTTGTTGGAGTACTGATATCAGTTATACTTGTTAAGATGGTTCTTTGATCATTAGACACCTTATTTGTAGCTTTTATTTATACCTGTATTGCATTTGCTTGTTGTCCAACCTCTGTCACTTCCCAGTCACGTGATCACACGTTCCATTGACACAATGTCCAGAGCTGCACACACAGTTCACACCGTATGTGTTATTTGAACACTCTGTAATAATTAAAGTAATTTTCTAACAATTGCATTAAATCAGAATTGATTTTGAAACATTTGTTTGGAATAGAGTATATTTTCCAAAATAATTCCAATCACTAAACAGTTTATACATTACCCTCTGTACATTTCCACCCCTTGTAACCAGTCTGACACACACAGGACTCGTCATAATGATTAACAGGACATCATGAGAGGGACAAAATTACATGAGGAATTGATGATATCAAATGTGATGAGTTTTCTTTATTTCTATTCATCTTAAATTATCTATTTGCGGGAATTATTTAATTAATCCCTTCATTCTTTGTCTTTTCTATCCCATAGCAAATATGGAGCATCAACAACGTAAATCAACGGTGAGCATAAAGAGGAATGCAGCGAAATAGAGAATCCGGGTTATGCTGGTGAGATTTTTTTTCGGATGACACGAAAATGCTCATGTGGCTATTGCTATCTTCTACGCTCGACTTTTGTGTTGGATGATGTTGTTTTTGGTTGGTACTCGTTTCGTTGCCTCCAATCAACTCTGGAGCGAGGATTTCTCTATCTCGTCCAATTCACTTTCCTGTTTACTGGGATTGTAGGGCGTGGAACATTGCATACATTGGTCACTTCCCAGACATTTCAGTTGAGTGGAAGATGTTTTCCTCTGATTGTTGTTATGGACGGCAAGGTATATAAGTAATTTTAAAGTTTTGTTAGAGTCCAAGCCACCTTTGTACCACGGTGCTGCAAATACAGTACTTTGGGTAAAAACGGATCCTTGAACACATCAGAGCTGGGATTAAGTTGCCACTTGTCGGCCGGTCACATTCGCCGTTAGCCCAATATCTTGATCAAGAGGAATCCGCAGACAAAATTAGTGTGTGAAATACGCCCTAACAAACGATCAATTTTGTTCAAATGAAGGGTCATATCCTTTTCAAAGGGGAGATAATCCAAAAATGCAAAAATAGGGTGGGGTCATTTAAAAATATTCTTCTGAAGAACCACTGAGCCAGAAAAGCTGAGATTTACATGGCAGCTTCCTGACATAGTGCATATTCAAGTTTGTTCAATCCACGGCCCCCGGGGGTATGATGGGGGTCACAATAGGGGATCAATGTTTTACATGCAAATATATAGGAAAATTTTTAAAACTCTTCTTCTCAAGAACCACTGCGATTTACAAGAAAGCTTTCTGACATAATGCAGATTCAAGTTTGTTTAAACCATGACCCCCGGGGTAATGATAGGGCCACAATAGGGGATCAAAGTTTTACATGCAAATATATAGGAAAAATCTTTAAGAATCTTCTTCAAGAACCACTGAGCCAGAAAAGCTGAGATTTACAAGAAAGCTTTCTAACATATTTCAGATTCATGTTTGTTAAAATCATGACAACAGGGGGTTGGATGGGACCACAAGGGGATCAAACTTTTGCATACAAATATATAGGGAAAATCTTTAAAAGTATTCGTCTCAAAAACTAATGGGTCAGGAAAGTGGAAATTTACATGAAATCTTCCTGACATAGTGCAGATTCAAGTTTGTAAAAATCATGGTCCCCGGGGGTAGGATTGTACATACAAATATATAGGGGAAATCTTCCTCTGAAAAATCACTGGGCCACAAAAATTTACATTCGCATGAACGCTTCCTGACCTAGTCCAGATTCAATTTTGAAGAAAAAAAATTCATGGCCCCCGGGAGTAGGTTGGGATCACAATAGGATCAAAGTTTTATATGCGAATGTACAGGAAAATATTTAAATATAAGCCAAGGTGACTCGGGTGAGCCATTAGGCCCATTGATCTCTTGTTAAAATGTTTTAATTTCTATAAAATGATAAAAAGTACGAAATACATATAATCATGATATCAACAACTTAATCCTCTCGTTCAACCGTCGTTTGAAAATTTCCTAGACCCACGCTTACATTATATCAATTTGTCTTTTCACACTGTCTACAATGAAAAAAGACTTAAGAAATAAGATAGCATTTTGGAGTGTTATTTGGATATGAAATGAAGTTGGTTACGTGATCAAATCATATAATGCCCAAAGGGCGTTATAGTCGATTTGATCACGTACCAACATCATGTCAAATCCTAATAACACTAAAAAAGGATATTTTATTTCTTATATTTTCTATTTTGAGTTGTGTTCTTACCGAACTTCCATGATTATGTAGTAGATGACCGAAATAACGATCTTATCACACAAAGTATATTTCGTTAGAGTTTTATCGAATTAAATAATTAGGAACAATATCTAAGAGAATATAAGACATAGATATCTAATCAAGAAGGTTAACAAAGACAAAACAGGTGTAAATTAAAGGTAATTGAGAGCGTAAAGTCAATTAAATTGAAGACAAGAAGAGCGGAGTAAACTACATCCGTGATGTGATTTGGTCGCGATCAGCGATGAAGAAAGTGGCGTTAGCTTAATCTGCTAAGCTGAAAACGTTTTTGACAGAAATTCAACGAATCTGAGAGAATTGATGGAGGATATGATGGGTGAAGTTAGCGCTAAGTTCTTAGTCAGGTTTTTGGAAGGAAACAACGTCATGGTAGGACTCGCGATTGCAGCCATGTAGGAGACGATCCGGGGCAGTAGGACAGATTTAGACGAAGGCAGGCAGGCTGCTTCTTTCATTTACTTTCAGTATGTGTAAGAGAGAATATAAACGAACTGATAGAGTTTTATTGTTCACTTGAGAAATTTATGTTATAGGATTCTAATGATAGGTGAAATGAAAACTCGAACTGACACCCTGCCATGAACATTATTTTTCGAGCCTCGAAACCAGCCTCACTTGTGATCATGCCGAGTCATGGTCGTGATGGCAGTTGACAGGAAACAACAGAATAGCTTATCATCATCATAAAATAATTAGGCTTATAACTCTGCCTCATGTTTTCGCTTCCAGTATCAAAGTTATTTTATGAATTCGCCATCAGAAGTTGCAGTTTAGGCATCGTTGCAGACCGTATTTCAAAACTATTTAAAATCTAAAAAAAAAACTGTTTAATGTTTCTGTATTATATATTGATGAAATCTGTGTTTGTTTACAAAATAAATTGTGTATAAATATCTTCCTGTGTTTGTTCTGTTATGATGACATTGCAGTGACGGCTATTTCTACTTTATGAATTTGTGGCGAAGGGGGGTGGGTGGGTGGGTTGGGGTCTATAAGCATGAGCAAGGCGCCAGGTGAATGTACAGGAACTGCCTTTTGAAGCGGTGATTGTATTCCTACGCAAGAAACGACTGATCACGTGACCAGCATCATGTTACAAGAAATTTAACGTCAATTTCATTAGTACTGTCATATAAGGAAGTACATTAGAAAATGTAAATATATGTACATGCAAGGTGAAGATAACGAACAGTGATCAATCTCATAACTCCTACAAGCAATACAAAATAGATAGTTGGGCAAACACGGACCCCTGGACACACCAGAGGTGGGATCAGCTGCCTAGGAGGAGTAAGCATCCCCTGTTATATGTATATCGAATCCGTATCTAATGTAGTCATTTTGTTGAAATCAGGGTTGATGTTTGTTTTTTCACGTGTGATTCAATATTTTGAAAATAATGTTTATGTATATCTACTTTATACATTGCACAGCTCGACTTGCATTTTAGTGACATACGACATTAGGGGTGGAGGTGGGACATAGCTTCGTATTTCTTTTTCGACATCGTTCTTTTGCCACCATCATCACAGGCAAGGTCGGTCATTTTTAACATTCGATCTATCGGCTGATTCCCGACCTTTTTAACAATAGAAGTAGTAAATTGTGGTGGAAATGCAGGTAAAATAAGCCAAAATTGAAATAAAGGATCAACCCTTGCCCTCTTACCCCAAAATTTAGAATTTAGAGCTTTGATTTCTTTTCAAATTTTCAGACAAAAATTAATGTGAACCCAACTTCTTGTCTAGCTGGGGCAGTCCCATTTTTAAAAAGATGCAACGAGCCTGATTATATTTTATATTTAGATGATTCCATCGCGTTTTTGTTGTTTTCGACATATTACTTCTAAAATACACGGAATGCATTGTAACATTACTTCAACCGAAATAAACATCAAATATGATTGTAGGCTAAAAGGCCCCATTCCCCACCCCACATCATTTCGCAAATGCTAAGGTCGTTATAACGATCTAGTTTGCCAATAAAACGCATCATTGGATCAAATGTTATCTGACTTGTTTCATACCGAATTTTCTTGGCACATTGACTTTGACTACGGAGTAACAACGTTTATCTGATCAAAATATTGGGCTCAAGGCGGGCGTGACCGGTCGATAGGGGATGTTTACTTTCCCAGGCACCTGATACCACCTCTGCTGTGTCCAGGGAACCATGTTTACGAACTCTCTATTTTGTATTGCTTATAGGAGTTACGAGATTGATCACTTTCCGTTATCTTCAACTTTCATACTATGGATATTAAACATTTATGATCAACTATGAAATCATCATCTTCATATACCAACATGCAGCTGAAATGCATGCAAAAATATTTTCACAGCCATTGCCATCTTTATTTTTTTCTTCTTTAAAGAATTTTGTCCTTTTGTCTTGCCCTTCCAAGTTTTCATATATTGAAATTGACTTTATTGTATTAAATCACTTGTACCTGTATGCATGCATGCATTTGTGTGGGTGTGTTTGTGTGTATGTAGGGAATTTTCACGATTTTCGATAAAGTAATGCTCCAATTTTACATGCTACTTGCATGTTTTTTTGCCGGCCACACGTTTCCCGTGCTGGATTGTCAAACAGTCTATTGATTTTCTTGTCTTCTATTTATAGTATGAATCGCTATGCGAACGGTTCTTATTGATTTGATTGATATCTGAAATTTGAAATAGCATACCACGGTCATAAAAAGATATAAGATAAACCTTTGTCAAAAATGAAATAAATAAATAATAAAATAGAAGACTTATACTTTATAAGAACACTTCAGCAGTAGCAAATATATGTCCCGTAGAACCGCAAACAACTTATCAACTCTTATTGGATAAAATGGACCGGTTCCTGTCGGCTTATAATAATCAAAGTCATTTTTGAAATATACATCTAATAACCAAGGTAATTCAAATATGAGTATTGATCACAACAAATAAATTATTTCTCATTTAGTAATTCGCATAACAAATAAACCTTGTCTCATTTAGCTTGCAGCAGTGGCTGGTATGAACAAGATTGTGAAATGAGATGTAGCAGTAATTGTATAACACCTCAACTGTGTGATCACGTGACCGTATCGTGTGTTGGATGATGTGCTACTGGATGGATGAATGGTACATGTGATTCTGGTTGGTATTTCATCCTAATTCTTTACGTTTTTGTATTTCATTTAGTTCATATCTATATTTAAGTGGATACAACATACTATGGATATCAAATATTTATGATAAATCACTTCATTAATTTGCCTATATTACCTTCTCTGATGATGTAGAATTTAATCATGATCTTCATATACTAACATACAGCTGAAATGTATTAAAACAACATCTTTTCAGCACAACCATTGTCATCTTTAATGTTTTCTTCTTTAAAGCAGTTTTTCCCTTATTCTTGCCCTTCTTAGTTTTCATATATTTGTATTGACTTTATTGAATCAAATCACTTGTCCCTGAATGCATATGGGTGTGTGTATGTATGTAGATGTATTTGTGTATTTATATGTATTGTAATTTGTGTTCTGTGCTTGGTATATTTTGAATTACATATAATTTAGAAATGTACAATACACTAATCAACTCAACTTCAACTTATTATTGTTATCATTATCATCAGTATCAATTTACCAATTAGCCTGTGGAAGTCTTGTTTTAATTCCTTATTGATAAGTGAGGAATTCCTTTGGTATTTCAATTATTTTCTATTAAGGGAATGTTTCATTATTTTTCGCAGCAAAAGCAACGTCTTGATAATATTTCACTGAACAATCATTTGTATTGTTGGACATAATAAAATATAAGATATTCTTTTGATTTACTATACCCGTTTAATTCATACTTTTTAATTTAGCTTTAAACAGTGGCTGGTATATCACGTTACCGGATGTTGTCTGGAAGGATGTGCCACCGGACAAATGAGACGTGTGATGTCACTTCGTGTTTTATTTTACTGCTATTAGCTCTCTGTATTTCATCTAATTTTTATCGATATATAACGTTTCTATTTTCTATCAGTTGACACAACATAGCGTGAGTATGTCACTACTCTTTGCGATGGTATCAACATTTATCATAAAATACTTAGTTTATTTTCTAGCATGATGTTTTCTGGTAATGGATTTAGTTTTATTCTGTCTGGGTCAGGCGTTGACTGGGTACCATGATGTACGTCCACAGCCTATCATAATATAACATGGAGAACAGAGGGATCCGGTTCTCTGGTCAGATACGACTCCGTTGTTCCAATAGTGTGAAACGTTAGCCTGGAACCCAACGAAGACTTTTTTCATGACGTCATATGCCCAACTATCTATTTTGTATTGCTTGTAGGAGTTATGAGATTGATCACTGTTCGTTATCTTCACCTTGCATGGGTAATGGAGGGACAAGAATTGGCCAATCACTGTTGATTCATCAAGTAATTATACAGGCACACTATAGTTTAATTCATTTCAAAATTAAGGATTATCTCCCTCACGCATAGCTCTTATCCTTAGACGAATATGACTCCCCTTTTGGGCACTCTGTTTTCCCCTAAAATAGCTCTAAAACTTCATTGTTATTTCGGATTTCAAACATTTTGGTTGAACATCACTGAAGAGACATTATTTGTCGAAATGTGCATCAAAATTGGTACCGTATAAGTTTTCCTTTAAGAGGTCCAAATATCAAGTCTTTATATGTACTGCGTTTTTATCATACTCCACGGAATCGCAGTTATAGTAAATTATACAAGCAACTCATTATTAGTTTTCCGGTTATTAATTCAATCAATGAATGTATAAGAACATATGTTATTGCGCTTTGAATATGTTACAGTTGCAAATATCTACATTTTTGTTTATGTTGGTTTATGTTGGTTATTGTTGTCAAAAACCCACGATCTGGAAATCTGAGTGACATACATGCACAGTATAGCCAGTCCAGCAAATGGCATCACCATCATCATGTAACAATGATCAGGGGTATGCCATTTCTTTTTATTGATAAATTGTGGACAAGATTTTGAATGAATTCAGATGCATAGGAATATGAAAACAGGTCAGCTAACAAAGGAGAACACTTCGTAACAATGGGGATTCCAACAGCTGTTGGAAGACCTGGTCACCAACGACCACAAGCATATTGTCAATGAAGAAATACTGCATATTTTCACTTCAGAGTACTTGTGCGTGGAATCAGAGTAAGGTTTAAGTATTTTTGGATGACTGATCACTAGATATGAATATTTCCGTTTTCCATTTTGTTGAAGAAGCAAATGTATATGATGTCAAAAACTATAGTCTTTAATTTATATGTAAAATGTTGAAAAATGGTAAGTTTTGATGTTGATCTGAGAAGAGTTTAGCGATTTCAAGTTCTTTAGAAATTTTTTTAGAATTCACATTTGATTTACACCACATCTGGCATATGTAGTCACACAGTTAGTTTGAAGTTTATCCTCCACAGCTGTTGATATTTTCGTGAGGAGCAAAGACAAGGACTTGGTAGATCATTTACTGGATCCAGAAATGTATCTTTTTAAGTGTTTTTATGAAGTTTGGGCGTCCAGTAATAGTGATTCCTCCTTCACCATTAGAAGTAAAAACCACTGGTTCGGGTTTGACCATTAAAATGGAGGTTGCGTGTTCATAATGAGAAAATCAACATGGTAATTATCATTTAGTTGGCCAATACAACCTGTCGTGGGATCAAATGCTGTCTGACGTGTTTCATACGAATTCTTGTGCCGTTCTCAACAATTATGAATAAAAGGAATTTATATTCATAGTTTTAAAAGGAATAAAGATAATCCCGTTACTTTAATTGGATACGAATTGATTAAAATGAAGACGCGCTGTCTAGACAAAACTGATACACGGTTAAACGTTAGAAAGGTTAAACAATCATATTAATTAAAGTTAAAAAGTGATTGTTTAAAACACTTAAATTGATCAATTTAATTATAGCATTTTAGTGATATAAAGGTAGGGCGAGTGGTCTGAAATAAGGGAACGAATCGTTTTAATAAATCACAAATGTTAAACATGTACCAACAGTCATTGAACTTTCTTTGAACATCGTTATTTGAATTGTTTCACGTTCAACTCATTATTACAGACTGTATATCATCAAATATGGATACAAAACGAATAGGAAAGGTGATTTTGAACAAGAGGGCGAGTTGTCTTGGCTTTGCAGCGAGTTGTCTTGGGGGCGAGTTGTCTTAACATTCGAGCGAATTATCGTGGGGGCGATTTGTCATTGCTTTGGAGCAAGTTGTCGTGGTGGCGAGTTGTCTCGGGTGCAATTTGACTTGGTTTTGGAGCGAGTTGACTTTGAGCGATTTGTCTTGACCTTGGAGTAAGTTGTCTGTGGGCGATTTCTCTTGACCTCGGGGTGAGCTGTGTGGGATCCTGTATTCTCCATGTTAGCCCTGTTCTGAGGTTTGTATTCTTTACAGGATTTACTTTTAGATATATTCACCTTTTTTTCCTGAACAATCTGCAAAACTACAATTTTAGTCTTGACTATTTAGACTGAATTTACACCATGTCTTTTCGGAGGAATAACCAAATAAAAAAGTGCAACGTTTTTGAAGTTCTACAACGTTTTGTGGGTTATGTGGAGGGATTGCTTTTATAAATGTGAATGATTCATTAAAATTTACGACAATGTGATTTTGATTTCGATTTTCTGGTGGACAGGAATGATTCTTAACATATCCACATTTCACACGACACAAGGTTTGTAATATCTTAAATTATTTATATTCTTTCCAGATAAGTTATGCTATCAAACACAAGACAAAAGGTTTGCAATATCGGAACTTATGTTTCTCCTTCCATTCAATGTAAGCATAAAATATTAAACACAAAATCTGGCAAATATTAGAGTTCGTCTAGGTTTTATCCCGCGGTATTGATCTCTATTCAAAATAATTCCCTTACCACACAAAACATACTCTTGTAATCAAATCACTATTTCCCCATAATTAGATGATACAGACGAAAAAAGAGATTCAACAGCTTGTTTGACAACAAATTTCAAATTGATTTTTCACATTTTATGTAGATAATAAATCCGCATACAATGGCTGTCGTAAATAAATCCATCAGTCTGCGATACGATTAATCACAAAATGTAAAAGTAAAGTCTTGTTATATCATCAATGTATAACATACTGTATTTTATCGCATCTTAAGTATTTTCACATAATCCTACTGCAGCACGTGGTTCTCGAGAGGGACATTGACTAATACACAATGAATCAATACTACATTATGTGAACAACGTAAAATGTCCTCCCTGTGGGGCTAGTCGCGGTAATTCAAATTGAGAGAATAGCCTTGTACGCCAAACGGGCGATAGCTGATGATTACGTGTGTTGATTTCATGTTACTGAACACTTAGGAATTTTAGACTGAAATACATGAGATATTTTAATTAAAGTACTGAACGCCGGGCTTTTATTATTAGCCTTGTACGCCAAACGGGCGATAGTTGATGATTACGTGTGTTGATTTCATGTTACTGAACACTTAGGAATTTTAGACTGAAATATATGAGATATTTTAATTAAAGTACTGAACGCCGGGCTTTTATTATTTTTAATGACATTTTTTTCCCAGACCTATCATTATAACATATATCAAATACACCAAACGATACAAAAAAGTGTGGAAAGCTGACAAAGTTACACCTAAATAACAATACATATTCCCTATTACATCTCGCAGGATGTAGAAGAAGAAGAAAAAACCCAAGAGAAATACAAGATTGTATAATCATATGGGAACAAAGTTATACAAATATAAATACACCATTTTTATAGGATATGAAAGTAGTCCGTGATAATTACCCAAAGGGGCCCTTCTCACATTCCAAAAAGTATATTTGACCTTGGGTAGTCATGTAAAAGGGAAGGCAGATCATTTCCCTTTACTTTATTTGTACATGATATAAATAGTATGCAATAAATTTTGTAATGTACATATATAAGATTATATTTTTTTTTACAATACTATCAAGGATATGTGAAAACGATACCTTTTTAATCAGTTGTATATAGATGCAAGGTGAAGATAATGAACAGTGATACATTTAATTCAAGGTTGTTGTTTTTTACATGATTTCGAATATCATAAGATTGCTCGTTTTTGTTTAGTATACTACAATACATTTTATATTTGTAACGTTTCAATGCAATTAGTGATACGTTGTCTTCACCTTGTATTTAAACGATTGTTTTCTCATTGGACCCCCCCCCCCAAAAAAAAATAAATTAAGAACAATGTTTTCCATGAAACTTGAAAATTCAATATTTTTGCAACAATTTTCCAATTTCACAAACATTTTTACATTTCAGTACCAGATGCTCCTCGTATTTCTTTACGTTGTAAACATAAATCCTTATCAGTAACTTTCCAGTTCTTTAACATAACCCAGTTGCTGGTTAGATTGTTCAACAACTTGTAATTGAAATCAACAATGTGGGTATCAAAAATATTAGATTTGTTTTTATATATTGCAGTACAAAACTGTTTTGAAACATTGAAGACTTTAGAATAAAATTTTGGTGTAGAGGAGGTACGAATTTCTTATCCCGATAAATATCATAGAATATTTTATTTGAGAAATCTTTCAAACGTACAATTCCGTGATTTAGCTGTACAAAGTATGAATTATCAACTTTTATATGTACATTTTTATGTACATGTATTACATTTTGAACATCGAAAGGTTTTCCTATGGTATTTTTTTTTTTACAATATTATATAATAAATCCAGTTTTCCTTACAAATCAATTTATCTGCAAACCATTCCATCTGTTGAATACATTTCTCATCCACTACGTCATTAACGTATTTCAATGATTTTAGAAATATAGGTCTACTTTGAATACCACAATAGTATTACTCCATAATGGTTCCCTCAGTATATTGTTCAAACAATCTAGTATGTTCCTATCCCTTGATTCATTAAAGATGCGAACATGTCCTTGTAAAACAAAGGAAATCCATCAATTATCTCATATTGTTTGATATTGGTAATATTAGTTTTACTTAGTCAAAATCATAATTGTTTTCCAAACATATGCTATTCACAAAATGGTGTAATGAATTTCTTTTATTTGATATTTTCTTAATCCATGATTCTCTTAAAAATTTAATTTTTGATAAGATATCTACGACTCCATTGCCTCCACTAATGATTAATGTATTTCTGTTTATTCTATCTTTCTTATTCCAAATGAAATTATAAATACGTCTTTGAATTTCTTTGATGATGTTTGAATCTGTTTGGCTTGATATTGAAGCTATACATAACATTTTAGATATTGCAAGACTCTTGATTATGGAAACCTTGCCAAAAATGGTTAAGTGTCTTGTTTTGAAAAGATTCAAATTCTTTCTCTACATCGCTAGTGATTTTGTCCAATTATTTCTCAGGCACATTTCTCTATCATGGCCAATATACACACCTAATGGTTTTACACATGAAATATTTTTATAAACAATATTAATTTTCTAAAATCTGCTTTTTAAAGGTCCAGTTAATATGCATTCGGGTTTTGACATTTAATCTCATACCCGAAACATTACTAAATTACTTTTCACCTCAAGGGACTTCTTTAAAGACTTTTCATTTTCCATCAATGCCTTTTTCCATTCCCTCGTTTTGAAACCCATGTATGGTGGGATTGTTTCTTATTAAAATTCCACATATTTAAGCCACAAAGAGAAACAAGATTGCTGATACCGGACATTCCTGCCTTATGCCCATATGTATTATGCAAGTTTTGGGCTTTTAAGATGACGTGCAATATTTCATAGTCGAGGTTCTTGATAGCAAAATGTACTACATCTTAATTGTTTGAGGTTCTTAATTCAGTACTAGTGAAACAGGTTTGGAAGCTGACAACATATTATATGCTGTATTGAGGCCGATATATACATTCTTGAAAATATTATAACTAAACTAAATTTCATTTTATAAACAACGATTTTATGATGAATTAATACATGGTAAAATGGGACAAGGAAATAAACTTGCAATCATTTGTGTCCGTAATTTTAATTGATTTCACTGTACTGTAAATTCGATAGTAATTACTAATAGATATATTCGAATTCGATACAATACGCAGCATTGTAAAACAATTAACTGGAATAAAATTGATCATAGCAATATCATACATAAATAATTCATAGTCTTGTGGGTACTATTTCCGAATTAAAATTTCAAGTTTTCATTTGGGAGATATCATATTGCTTGTGGTGAACACGTAAACACTATCTAACTGTTTTCATTTTAAAACATAAGGTAAATGTAAGGTCATATTACGTCAATGCAAAACAAGGATTTCAAAGTTCGAGCATCAATCCTTTTAATGCAAGGTGAAGATAACGAACAGTGATCAATCTCATAATGCCAACTGATATTAAATCACCCAACTACACATTCAAAAATGCAGATTTGTTTTTTAAAATAATTCTACAAACAGGGTTTTAAAAATGTACAAAATTCTATGGTCGATATAATGATCTCGTTTACCCATATAACCTATCATTCGGTAAAATGTTGTCTGACGTGTTTCCTACCGATTGTTAGGCCGTTCTATGCACACTGACTACGGATTACTCCGTTTACCTCATCAAGATACAAGGATCGCAGCGGGTGTGACCGGTCGACAGGGGATGTTTAATCCTCAAAGGAACCTGATCCGACCTCTGGAGTGTACTTGGGTCCGTGTTTGTCCAACACTTTATTTTGTATTTCTTATAGGACTTATGATATTGTTCACTGATCATTATCTTCGCCTCTCATTAAATTCTTTTTTAGATTACATCATTTTCCCTAGTAATTACACTTTTTCTTTACAAAGTTGCTCTTAAAAGTGGTAGAACCTATTACAATGTAGATACTAACTTTACAACAACAGTATGTTAAAAGTTTGACACCATGCAGTAAAACAAGAAAATGTTTCATTAATGAGCACCATTAAAGAAAACTTCGTGAATATTTGATAAATATTTTTTCTAGATATTGACAAAGCGTAATGACCCGGTTCATTTTGAGGTAGAACCCCACCGTGATAACATTGTAAAAGCAAAACATGGATGGGTGTTAGAAGAATTATCCTACAACTTCAATGATAATAATACACTGCCCTTAAATGTACATTCAAGAAGCACAGTTAGAAAACAACAACAAAAACACCAGACATGTTTCTAGTTTTTCTTCCTCACACTCTGGGACTGTAATGGGACAGGAATGTTTTGTTATCTTTAGGATTTGTTGAATTTTATTTATTTTCTGTTAATTATACTCCCGTTTACATTTCACTAGATAACTACCTTTTCTCACAATTTTAGCACCATTAGGCCGATATACGTTGTATTTCTATAAATACCACGCTAACGTAGTGACTTCGTTTTCAAATGTATACAGTTATGATACCATAATCGAGCAGTTGTAAACAAGTAGTTACATTACGTTACTGTGCGACTACATATGCCAGAAGTGGTGTTAATCAAATGTGGATTCTAAAACATTCTAAAGAATTTTTAGTAAACTTGAAATCACAGAATGTTTCCCAAATCAATAACATTAAAACCTATGACTTTGCAACACTATACACGACCATTCCTCACGATAAATTAAAGACTAGACAGTTGTTTCTTCAACAAACACGGAAAACGGAAATATTCATATCTAGTGATCAGTCATTCAAAAACTTACTTTCTTAAACACCACTCTGATTCCACGCACAAGTACTCTGAAAGTGAAATTTAAAAATATGCTAGAATTCCTCATTGACAATATCTTCGTGGTCTTTGGTGATCAGGTCTTCCAGCAGTCGGTTGGAAGTCCCATGAACACGAATTGTGCTCCTTTGTTAGCTGACCTGTTTCTATCTTCATATGAAGCAGAATTTATTCAAAAAATTCTACGTGAGAAGAAAAAATCCCTCGCTGTGGTCTTCAATTCGCCATTTCGATATATCGATGACGTTTTGTCTATTAAAAATAATAAATTTCATTCATATGTCGATTTGATATATCCCTGTGAGCTCGAAATAAAGGACACCACATAGTCGTCCACTTCTGCTTCATACTTAGATATTTTATTGAAAGTAGACATTAACGGCAAACTGACAACTCAACTGTATGACAAACGGGATGATTTCAGCTTCTCCATCGTCACCTTCCCATATTTATGTAGCAATATTCCATTATCACCTGCATATGGTGTTTATATATCTCAACTGATTCGATATGCCATATCTTGTTCTGCTTATAGTCACTTTTTAAACCGAGGTAAGCTACTGACAAACAAGTTGATGGTACAGGGGTTTCAACAGTCTCGATTGATGTCAGAATTTCGCAAATTCTATGGTCGTTATAACGATCTAGTTCGTCAATACAACCTATCATTGGGTCAAATGCTGTCTGACTTGTTTCATACCGATTGTTAAGCCGTTCTTGGCACACTGATTTTGACTGTGGATAACTCCGTTGACCTGATCAGGATATAGGGCTCACGGCGGGTGTGACCGGTCAACAGGGGATGCTTACTCCTCCTAGGCATCTGATCCCACCTCTGGTGTATCCAGGGGTCCGTGTTTGCCCACCTATCTATTTTGTATTGTTTATAGGAGTTGTGACATTGATCGCTGTTCGTTATCTTCACTTTGCATTGATATATGTTTGTTTATTGTTCTGCGTATAGTCAGTTTTTAAATCGAGGTAAGCTACTGACAAACAAGTTGATGGTACAGAGGTTTCAAGAGTCTCGATTGATGTCAGAATTTCGCAAATTCTATGGTCGTTATAACGATGTAATTCGTCAATGCAACCTATCATTCGGTCAAATGCTGTCTGACGTGTTTCATACCGATTGTTAAGCCGTTCTTGGCACACTAAGTTTGACTGCGGATAACTCCGTTTACCTGATCAGGATATAGCGCTCACGGTGGGTATGACCGGTCAACAGGGGATGATTACTTCTCCTAGGCACCTGATCCCACCTCTGGTGTGTCCAGGGGTCCGTGTTTGCCCAACTATCTATTTTGTATTGCTTATAGGAGTTATGAAATTGATCACTGTTCGTTATCTTCACCTTGCAATACAAAATAGATAGTTGGGCAAACACGGACCCCTGGACACAACAGAGGTGGGATCAGGTGCCTAGGAGGAGTAAGCATCCCCTGTTGACCGGTCACACCCGCCGTGAGCTAATATAAATAATGTCAGTAAAGACATGTAAATATCATACACTGTCTCGTCATGAATTTATCATTTGAGTATTTTCTTTCATAAACCAAATGTAACGTAAACATGCAGCAGGTTTACTTATGCGTTATAAACGTGGTATAAATATGAACCTTAAAATAAGAAATAAGTATGGTCGGCCCAATATCACCTTCGTAACTTTTTGTATGTGAAATACTTACACATAGTTGGTTTATGTGTACACATCTTAAAGTGATAATATTATGCGGACCTATTCAAATGTGTTCAAAAACAGTTGAATCTCGTGGATATTTTCGGAAATATGTGTTACGTATTTTGACTAGGTCAATATAGTAGAAATGTTACACATTTTTAGAGTTTCTGTTTATTTTTGACACAAGTGTATCACTGTCAATATTTGGTAATGAAAGGTTTTGATTCAAAATTTTCGTTATCTTCACCTTTCATGTACTGCATTTTCGAAAGAAAAAAAATCACAGGGTCAAACACGATACCAACTGAACTTAGTTCTTTGAGTTTAAGGAACAGACTTTGTAATTTGGAAGGTACATTATCTGAGTCAAAAGTTTCAGGACAAGACGGCACATGTTGAGTTCATTTACAAAGTCTACGTCATGAAAAAATAAATTTAATACAGTTAAAACTATTATAAACATAATTTCCGTGAAGAATATGCAGAATATTATGCATTTTCCCAAAATAAAGACAACGAACCGTGAGTAGGACAACTACTTCCGATTAACCTCTGGTCGTTATCCTCACTTTTTCATTATCATCCGTAACCCATGGCGATTTAAAGGGCCTGTGATGGACACAATTCATAATGACAGAATTCGCTCCGTATTCTGGTATTGAAAAATGCAAGTATAGACTAGCTTTGTTTTTTCTCTCTCTCTTTCAAATCACGTATTCAAAACTTTCAATAGAACAGAGTAAAGCTTTGTGTGAATTGTCTATTGACGTAAGGTAAAAGTGGATCAAGTGATACATTGGTACAGTTTGTCTTCTATATGAACGATGGTAATTACTGTGTTTACATCCGTGTGTATTTGGTGGTAGTTCATCACATTTACGTTCTTTGATTTCAGGCTAGTTAGACTCCCTACTTAATACTATGCAGCATATGAAACACAGTGCCCATTGTCTTGATACAGTGAACTTGTCTTCGAAAAGGGGTACTTAAAGTTGGGTCGTTGGTATGTTGGTATCCCCCCCCAGAAATGTGACCCTCATGGACAAGATGGAACCATTTAGGGAATTAAAATCTTTATAGAGAAGTTGATTACCTGCTTCATGGATTTTAAACACGTGTCCCGATATTTTTTTTAATCGGAAACTTAGTTTCCACAATATCAATTGGTTCACAAAGATTATACTCAATTGCGTAGATAGCGTTGGAACTTTTACAATGTTAGCGAACATGTTAGTTCAAAGGGGGCGATATTTTGAGGTTAAATGACTGTGTTTCCATGTTAATTCAACAAGATGAACACGTGTGGTTATTTACAAAGGGGAATTTTAATGGATTTCTTGGAAATTCCGTTGCACTTTTTTCTCTTTATTGATCTACGTCCCATTTAAGAATAGTTCACCATCTACAATCATACGAAAAGTAGAATGCGGTTTGATTCATGCATGACGGGTAAGTTAGAATAACAGTACTCTGATTTGCACCATCCCGCCTGTGGATTATGTGAAAAATTCATAGTTCAAACGGCTAAGACCTAAGTTCAAGCTGAAAAGTTCTTTGTTCAGATTACAATATGGTTTATGATAGTTCGAAGTGGAAGTCTTCAGGAACTAAAGCTGTTTCCACGTTTGCGAAAGCGACGTCCACCCACTTGCTAGATTGCTGACACCCTGTCATGATATTATACCTATATTTTTACATGTACAAATATATAAGTTGAATTTGAACTGACTACATCTAGAAACAGATATTGAAGTAAAACTTAAATTGACATCCTCTGGAGAATGTAATGATGAATTCAACAAATTATATTAAGGTAAGTCTAAGGATTTCAAATTTTATACTAGAAAACCTACTGCAATGTTAACTACAGTAACTGATTTAGTAGACTGATTCAGTGTTCCTCCAAAAATCTCCGTAAAAGTAAAAATAACGAAATATGATCAATTTCATAACTCCTATAAATTAATAGTAGGGCAAACACGGATCTAGATGTAGCAAAAGGTGTCTAAGAGAAGTCCTATATTTCATTTCATTTTTCTCTGATGAATTTGTAGTTTTCGTCAAAAAAGTGTTATTACCAACGTCAGATTACTTCATAAAATAATAAAATATCAACCATGACTGCAAATATACAAGGAAGAAATTGAAATTGGGTAAGTTGGAGTTAATGTAAAAGTGGGAGGAGTCAAGATATAGATTTCTTGGATTTGTGTCACTCAAAGTACGTGTACGTTATAACCACCATACAATAACTATTCATTTAACCAATCACCGCTCTCAAAAGTATGTTTAAACAAATAAATAAGAGAGAACATTGACTGCTGGTATACTGGGATCATGATGCGCTGTTTAGAGGTATGCTATTTATCGACAAAACTTGAAATGAAACGGCTTTCATATTTTCCCCCCATATATTTATCAACTGAATGAAAATGTCTGAGGTTTAGATAACGTATTGTAGTCTTATTAGCTACTCTATGGAAAACTAATCCACCAAAACTATAATTTTGATAGGAATGTTATTATCAACAGCTGATAAATGCACTTATACATTGTAATGTTTCAGTTTTAGTTTGTTTCCAATCGCACGCACTTTAATGGATTAAAGTATGTGTAGCTCATAAGTAACGTTAATAATCTGATTTTCTTTTTTACGAATTAGATCCGTTTTGCTGCCGTTGTACTTATTGCAGTCATCAATGGAGTGGATACAAAATCAAAGTTATTCCGTCTGATCAGAGGTAACACTATTTACTGTAAGAGAAAAACCTATATTGGAGAAAAGACCAATGGAACAAGAAAAAAATATTTCTTAGATCCTTTAGCTTACATTGTATATGGTTTTATTTACACATCCATACTAGCGTGATTTTAGCGCTTTGTGTCTGGTTGGCGGGTACTTAATTAGAATATGTGACAAAATCAATAGCATGTAGAAAGAAAACACGAAATTAACGCATTTTGTAATTTAAACCACCCTCTGTTCGGTGTAAGTATAGTGTGCCACATCATTTCATCATATTATTTATCCAATGCTTTATAGATGACAACGTGTTAAACAAAGCAACAAATCAAAATAGAACAGTACTCTGCACGATTTAAAAATGTGCCATTGGCCAAACTTTCAAGTGATCCTTTGGAAATAAAAACAACCAAATAAAAAAAAAAATAATTTCACTTTTCATAGCCTGAAAATACAAGTACAAATGGTGCCCAGATTATGAATCATCCTAAATATTAAGGCAGGAAGAATCAAGGAGGTGGTGTCCCTCACCCCATGTTTGACACTACTCACTTTCCACTGTTTGCAATTGTAAATAAAGATATATTGGGTTACTGCCCCCACTACTATGATAGAGAGCTCACGGTGGGTGTAACCGGTCGACAGGGGATGATTATTCCTCCTAGGCACCTTATCCCACCTCTGGTGTGTCCAGGGGTCCGTGTTTGCTCCACTATATATTTTATATTGCTGATAGATTGATCACTGTTCGTTATCTTCACATCTCATTAATGGTTGTGGAGAATGTAAGCTTAACGTTGTGAATAGTGACTCCATCTGTTGAAGGATGAGCTCCCACTAAGATTCAAGAAATGGTAGTTAGGCCAAAACTATTTAGATGCTCTCCCACGTTATAACGGGTCTTTTAGCTTGTACATAATTTTAATTTTCAACAAGTTATTTTCTTGTCCTCCGATTTCCCCTTCCAAAACCGATGCTAAGTACTCGCCTTCTCTGTTCTTAATTATTACGTTGCATTTGACAGGAGAACAAGATAACTAAGAATTGTTTTATACTGAAAACCCTAAACACCTCGATATACGTTTAAAAATGGAAGTTTGATAATTGTTTTTCGCTGCAGTAAGAAATGCCTGTCGGAATAGGAATATTTGCCAGAATGGTGGAACCTCTATTTCCTCTGCTAAAAGTTGGATGTATTGTAGATGTAAGTGCCCGGATGGATACTTTGGGCGAGTCTGTCAAAGTAAGTTGTTGAGAGATTTAATAATTTTATGTCCCATGTCTACAATGTGATGACCTGGTGTTACAGGGGTTTCAATAGTTTTGTTTAGAGTCAGAATTTTGCAAGCTCGATGGTCGTTATACCGATCTATATTGCCAATACAACCTGTCATTGGGTCAAATGCTGTCTCTCGTGTTTCATACCAGTACTTAGACCGTTCTTAAACACATTGATTTTGACTGTGGGTTCTGCTTACATGATCAAGATATAGTGCTCAAGGCGGTTGTGAGTGGTCCACATGGGATACTTTTTCCTCCTAGCCATTTCCCTATCCTACCCCTGGTACAGCCAGTGGTGCTTGTTTGCCCAACCCTCTATTTTGTATGGATTATAGGAGTTTTGAAATTGATCACTGTTTGTCATCTTCATCTGCTTTGGATATTTTATTTTCCCACTTGTCTTCAAAAAGCAATTGTCTATGTTGTCAAACAATCTGGTCTTTAAATCATCTTAAGGGATGGTCGTGTAAAGTGTTGAAAAATCATACCTTTTGATGTTGCTGATTTGAGAAAAGTTTTAGGATTTCAAATTTACAGTTCGTTAGAATTATCTAGAATCCATATTTGATTTACACCACTTCTGGCATAGTATGTTTGAAATTTCTCTTTCACAATTGTTAAAATTTTCCTGAGAAGCAAAGATAGGAGTTTGGTAGAAAATTTACTGGATCCAACAATGTATCATTCTTTCTAAGGGTTTTTGTGAAGCTTGGGAATTTAGTATAGGTACGGTAACTCATGTAAAAGTTATACGGTATCAATTTTGATGCACCAGATGCGCATTTCGACAAATAATGTCTCTTCATATGCATCCATCCCGATGACTGGAATATTAAATGTAACAACTTGAAACATGATTTTGAAGAATTTCATGTTTTGAAAGGGTATTTGGAGTTAATTATGATTACCAAATGTGAAATTAATGTCGATGTTGTAATAATGAGCTATACAGATACACTGCTTTTAGACATTTTGTCACTTTTCTATTATATGAAAGGTGAAGATAACGAACAGTGATTTTCAATTTCACGGTGAGGAAAGTCACAAGTGGGTAAATATAAATTTGTATTGAATGCATCAATTACAATACGTTACGTTGTTTAATGGTGTTTCTGTCATTACAGGACACGAGCCACAAACAGAACAGTGTGGTAAGCACTTTTAATCAATATGCAAACGAAAGGTAAGGTAATGCTATGCAGTAAAATCAATGTGCTGCTCAGAGAAATAAGTGATATTTATTGGAGACATATATCATATTTACAGGGAGACATTTCACATCGTGCATTCATTTATGACATTGGTGTCGAAATTTGCATATGATCAACATGAAGATGGTAGAGTAAAGGGGTCAGGGTGAGGTAATACCGCTTATCATGTGATGAGCGATGTACTCTATCAATTAAAATATAATGTTAAAATATAATAAAGTAACTAGTTGAAATATAAAATCGGTCATACTTGAATTGAGAATAAGGAGATGGGACGGCGGTAGTGGAGGACTAATTAAGATAAAGAAGGTGGGTTTCGATTGATAGTTTCGTATCCCCATGAATCAAAATGTGAAATGTTTGTTGATAGAACACACAACATGTCGAAAATATTCAGACATTGTGTATTTCCAATTTTTCTTTAACATCTTCTACATGAAGATTGATCCATACGCAATGAAGATACACAGCACACGACAGATGTAACTGGCAATATTTATGATATAGAAACATAAGAAATTGAAATAAAGGAACACATAAAAATACTGATTGTAGTCAAGATTTATAATTTGAATTACAAGTACAGATTTGTTTTCTTGCAGTTACCGATCACTGTGCTTCTTCTCCGTGTAAACATGAAGGGAATTGTACATCAGGTTCAACAACGTTTTCGTGTCAGTGTGCACATGGCTATAAAGGAAACACGTGTGAAGGTATGTTTTTTAGCTGTGTGTGTTATGATGGATGTCATTTTCAAAGATTTAGCATTATACTTTGACGTCATATTGACATTGTAACGAAAACACTTACATGTATCAATGAATAATATATACAGAAATGCATGACACTGTGAAGCATCCAAACTATCAATGGATAAGCGGAAGAAACCATTATATTATGTTTTTGAAAGCATGGAATATAGTTTCAATTTGTGTGTCCATGTTTTGCGCTTAAATGAAAATATACCGGTGTATGTAGTGTTTGTGCTTCCAGTATTCTTACTTTTGCATCGTTTATGGGATTTGTGCAGTTCAAAACTGTTTATTCTAAACATTTGTTTCCATTGATAAGATATCTATTCATGATTAAATTTACTTGATGAGAATGTCGAGACAACAATTTACCATCAATCTCTTCAATTTTTTGAAAAGTAAAAACACAGACGTAAACACAAAACGTGGGATCAAGTACCCAATATTATTCATATCCGTTGATGGCTGGTTACAAACGTCACGTGTCATATATATTGATCCTATCCCAGTTTGTCAATACAACCTATCATTGGGTCAAATGCTGTCTGACATGTGTCAGGCCGTTCTTGACACATTGATTTTGACTACCGATACCTCCATTTACATGATCAATATATAGGGCTCACGGCGGGTGTGACCGGCCGACGGCGGATGCTTACCCCTCCTAGGCATCTGAACCCACCTCTGATCAGTCCAGGGGTCCGGGTTTACCCACCTCTCTGTTTTGTATTACTGATAGGAGTTATGAGAATGATCACTGTTCGTCAAATTCACCTTTCCGATATAGAACACTTTTAATATAGCAGAGTAAACGTAAAAAAGAAATGGAAATTATAGAATAAAATCATAATAATCGAGGTGTTTTTTTTTTATATTGCAGACATCGATCACTGTGTTTCTTCTCCCTGTCAACATAACGGAACGTGTACATCCGGTCCAACTACGTTCTCATGTCAGTGTGCAGATGGCTTTATCGGAGTCACGTGTAGAGGTGTGTGTTTTACTATGCGTGTTACGGCAAAGTTTTAAAATGTTAACAATAGTATCAGAGATTTACGTCTATGTAGTAATTCTATATTGACAATGTTACAAAAACAGATAATACAAATCTCGATACACAAAACAAGATATTACATTTGAAACACATCAATGAAATATTTCATGTAGCTTCATCTGAATATCACAATCTTTGGATTACAGTTGGGGAAATTACTGACCAATGACGCACACAACACGTCCGTTTTGTTACCTTTGATATGAAAAACCAAAATATCAATAGAACGCCGAATAAACTATTGTATTATGAGAACATATACCTCACTCAGACATAATAATACATAACACGGAGATATAGCCATGTGTTATTCAGGGTTTACAAAATGTGATTTAGGCCGTCTAAATTTTGGCGTAAATTAGTTATCCGGCCTATGTTACGCCGTAAATTTACACATTTTAGTGGAACGGTTCCTGATATTCAAAACATTGTAAATGCATCTTTCTGTTACGTGTTATGATGCTTTTAATTCCCAGATATCCTCCACTGTACCTCAAGAGCATATTGAAATTGCTACTAGATGAATTACTTTAATTTTGAATTCATCAATATCTTTCATTACATCCTAGTCATATTTTCAAAACACACATGCGATTGATTAATTGTTTGTTTATGATTTTGTTTCGTTTTGGCAATATTGCAAACATAGTGCAGCGGTTAAGTAACTGAAATCGTTTCAGTAGTAATGTCCTTGGAGTATCCATGATATCCTCCGTGAGTCTACTTTATTTAAAAAAAATCAGGGAAACGTTCTATTGCATACAAAGGGGTTGTGATCCTTGAGATGGCGTACTTCCCATCTGACGGACATCAGAATCATACGAGAGATATAGAGGTGAAGCAATACTTAGCGTGTCGTGTATATAAGCAGTTCTACTATACAAGTATTCAGACCATTTCTGTAAAAATTGCATTCTTGTAAAAGATGGCATAATAATATGATTACCGATATTGGTAAAACGTTCATACCTGAATTCCACATAATGAAAAAGTAACTTTCCTGTGGTACGAAAATCACTACGATCTAAAAGAATGTTGAGTATACTTCACACTTCATCGTCTTTCTTGACAAACACAAGATATACATTCAGTGTATCGTTCACTGTTAAACAAATAAGCGTGTGTCCATTTTGAATGGTCGATACGTATATTCTTTAAATTAATGACTTCGTCCCAGTGTTTCACTACGACGTTACACAGTTTGTTTACTTTGTTTTTTTTATTTTTCTGTTGCAAAAATCCCAATACATTTGGCAAAGAGATTTTACATACGAAGATTCCAACTATTTTGTTTTGATATTACAATAGTTGATAAAGATTTTAGGACACCGACGTATGACGTTTGCATAGAGTTCTCCTTGGTAATGTCAATGATCACAACCCCCTTGTCACGAAAATATAATTTCCCTGATTTTCTGAAGAAAAAAAAGTCGTGGAAACTCAAACACTCACAACCAAACATATTTCAATTAGTTAACCCCCGTAAAATGGCTGAAACATTGCCAAAACGGCGTAAAACCATAATCAGTCAATCAATCTTTTGTCATGTAATGTTGCTGAACCGAACGATAACCCATGTTAATGATCAATGTTAATTAATCCATGTTAATTGATCGCTGATACTGGAGAAGCAACAACTAGTAAGCCTAGAGGATTTCCACCGCACGCCCCATGTCGTCATAACGAGGCACTACCTGTTTACATTATTAAAATCCAAGACATGAAATAGTAATCAGTTTCCTTTAAAGATTACAAAATGAAAACGAAAAAACTTTTTGATTGAAATAAGTTGAGGTATCATGACCGATTTACTTCTCATTCTGCAGACATTGATCACTGTGTTTCTTCTCCCTGTCAACATAACGGAACGTGTACATCCGGTCCAACTACGTTCTCCTGTCAGTGTGCAGATGGCTTTATCGGAGTCACGTGTAGAGGTGTGTGTTTTACTATGCGTGTTACGGCAAAGTTTTAAAACGTTAAAATAGTATACGAGATTTGCATCTATGTAGTAATTCTATATTGACAATGTTACAAAAACAGATAATACAAATCTCGATACACAAAACAAGATATTACATTTGAAACACATCAATGAAATACTGTAAGTTGGTTTAATTCCACGTTGTTAAAATTTCACGATTTGTTACAAGGGCACCAATCGCGATGGTTTTATTTTCACGCTATAGGATTATATACTTTTTAAATTTCGCGCGCTCAGTCTCGGTGATATGTCTACTTTGTCACTGAGATGACCCGCAGTCTACGACTAGTAGTATCAACTGCTGAGTAAAATTCACAAGAAACTTACGTTTTGTGTGGTCATTTAATGATTTCATTTTCAAGGTAGCCTTTGGAGAGTTAACATGTCTATTTTAAACTGGGTGAAAAACGGAAAGCTTGCGATAAAACCCCCAAATTCTATGTATCAACACGTACAAAATACAATGCCATGAAAACATATTTAAATCATCTATTTTGAACAATTTAATAAATGAATTAAGATCAATTATCTTCTCATTGATCCTTAGGTGCTAAGTAGGTGCCAATTAAAGGTGTCGGCGACAAGCGTCAAATAAATGTGGTACATGTAATAGCGGCAATGATGCCTGGTATATTGCTCCCTACCCAACTTTTGTATCGGGGTCTCACCGATAAATGTCACCCCTCATACAACTTTCCTAAAGACTGGGGTATATTTCACAGTGAACACCATTGGAGCAATGTAGAAATAATACATACACTGTAGATATATTGAGAAGATCACCGTCCCCCATGTTGAGCGCGTGCGAGACGAGTTGGATTTGCTTTTAAAGCAAATCTTTTGATGTTTATATAGCTCACGAAGACAAAGCATTACTTACTATGCTGGAGGAAAAGGGAATTCAAGTGGTGTTCGTCCCCACTGCGTGTACGAACAACCTGCAGCCTCTTGATATTCAGATTAACGGGCGATTTAAAACGCGTTTACATCCGAATTCCAGACATTTTATGCAAATGAAATAAAAACTTCTCTAGAAAAAGGTGTCGACATTGAGGATGTTGAAATCGACTTGCGGTTGTCGAAATAAAACCGACCCATGCTAAATGGCTTGTGAGAGCCATTGATATACTGGGTCAAGACAAGGAAGTAATAACAAGGGCTTTTGATAAGGCCCGTATATTATTCAATGCGACCTGCAGTGTAAAAGCAGTTAAGAGTATACAAGTACATGTATACTAAAATGTCATATTGTGTGTATGCATTCATATGTTAAATGATGTAACTATTCAATACTTTTCCCAAGCTGATCATAGTATCCCATTCACAAAAATAAAAGTTATCTCTCTTTGTTTTTAATTATAGCCGCATTCAAATATTTTTACTTCATTATTCACTATGGGTTTAATTTCGCGAAGAAAAGATAAATCGTGAACATAGTGAAATTAAAACCATCGTGATTATTTCCCAATCTACAGTATTTCATGTAGCTTCATCTGAATATCACAATCTTTGGATTACAGTTAAGGAAATTACAGACCAATGACATAAAATGTAATTAAGGCCGGTCTAAATTAGTTATTTGGCCTATGTTACGCCGTAAATTTACACATTTTAGTGAAACGGTCCCTGATATTCAAAACATTGTAAATGAATCTTTCTGTTACGTTTTATGATGCTTTTAATTCCCAGATATCCTCCACTGTACCTCAAGAGCATATTGAAATTGCTACTCGAGGAATTACTTTAATTTTGAATTCATAAATATGATTCATTACATTCTAGTCATATTTTCAAAACAAACATGCGATTGATTAATTGTTTGTTTATGATTTTGTTTCGTTTTGGCAATATTGCAAACATAGTGCAGCGGTTAAGTAACTGAAATCGTTTCAGTAGTAATGTCCTTGGAGTATCCATGATATCCTCCGTGAGTCTACTTTATTTAAAAAAAATCAGGGAAACGTTCTATTGCATACAAAGGGGTTGTGATCCTTGAGACGGCGTACTTCCCATCTGACGGACATCAGAATCATACGAGAGATATAGAGGTGAAGCAATACTTAGCGTGTCGTGTATATAAGCAGTTCTACTATACAAGTATTCAGACCATTTCTGTAAAAATTGCATTCTTGTAAAAGATGGCATAATAATATGATTACCGATATTGGTAAAACGTTCATACCTGAATTCCACATAATGAAAAAGTAACTTTCCTGTGGTACGAAAATCACTACGATCTAAAAGAATGTTGAGTATACTTCACACTGCATCATCTTTCTTGACAAACACAAGATATACATTCAGGGTATCGTTCACTGTTAAACAAATAAGCGTGTGTCCATTTTGAATGGTCGATACGTATATTCTTTAAATTAATGACTTCGTCCCAGTGTTTCACTACGACGTTACACAGTTTGTTTACTTTGTTTTTTTTTTATTTTTCTGTTGCAAAAATCCCAATACATTTGGCAAAGAGATTTTACATACGAAGATTCCAACTATTTTGTTTTGATATTACAATAGTTGATAAAGATTTTAGGACACCGACGTATGACGTTTGCATAGAGTTCTCCTTGGTAATGTCAATGATCACAACCCCCTTGTCACGCAAAATATAATTTCCCTGATTTTCTAAAAAAAAAAAGTCGTGGAAACTCAAACACTCACAACCAAACATATTTCAATTAGTTAACCCCCGTAAAATGGCTGAAACATTGCCAAAACGGCGTAAAACCATAATCAGTCAATCAATCTTTTGTCATGTAATGTTGCTGAACCGAACGATAACCCATGTTAATGATCAATGTTAATTAATCCATGTTAATTGATCGCTGATACTGGAGAAGCAACAACTAGTAAGCCTAGAGGATTTCCACCACACGCTCCATGTCGTCATAACGAGGCACTACCTGTTTACATTATTAAAATCCAAGACATGAAATAGTAATCAGTTTCCTTTAAAGATTACAAAATGGAAACGAAAAAACTTTTTGATTGAAATAAGTTGAGGTATCATGACCGATTTACTTCTTATTCTGCAGACATTGATCACTGTGTTTCTTCTCCCTGTCAACATAACGGAACGTGTACATCCGGTCCAACTACGTTCTCCTGTCAGTGTGCAGATGGCTTTATCGGAGTCACGTGTAGAGGTGTGTGTTTTACTATGCGTGTTACGGCAAAGTTTTAAAACGTTAAAATGGTATCCGAGATTTGTGTCTATGTAGTAATTCTATATTGACAATGTTACAAAAACAGATAATACAAATCTCGATACACAAAACAAGATATTACATTTGAAACACATCAATGAAATATTTCATGTAGCTTCATCTGAATATCACAATCTTTGGATTACAGTTAAGGAAAGTACAGACCAATGACATAAAATGTAATTAAGGCCGGTCTAAATTTTGGTGTAAATTAGTTATTCGGCCTATGTTACGCCGTAAATTTACACATTTTTAGTGAAACGGTCCCTGATATTCAAAACATTGTAAATGTATCTTTCCGTTACGTGTTATGATGCTTGTAATTCCCAGATATCCTCCACTGTACCTCAAGAGCATATTGAAATTGCTACTCGAGGAATTACTTTAATTCTCAATTCATAAATATGATTCATTACATATTCTAGTCATATTTTCAAAACAAACATGCGATTGATTAATTGTTTATGATTTTGTTTCGTTTTGGCAATATTGCAAACATAGTGCAGCGGTTAAGTAACTGAAATCGTTTCAGTAGTAATGTCCTTGGAGTATCCATGATATCCTCCGTGAGTCTACTTTATTTAAAAAAAAACCAGGGAAACGTTCTATTGCATACAAAGGGGTTGTGATCCTTGAGACGGCGTACTTCCCATCTGACGGACATCAGAATCATACGAGAGATATAGAGGTGAAGCAATACTTAGCGTGTCGTGTATATAAGCAGTTCTACTATACAAGTATTCAGACCATTTCTGTAAAAATTGCATTCTTGTAAAAGATGGCATAATAATATGATTGCCGATATTGGTAAAACGTTCATACCTGAATTCCACATAATGAAAAAGTAACTTTCCTGTGGTACGAAAATCACTACGATCTTAAAGAATGTTGAGTATACTTCACACTTCATCATCTTTCTCGACAAACACAAGATATACATTCAGGGTATCGTTCACTGTTAAACAAATAAGCTTGTGTCCATTTTGAATGGTCGATACGTATATTCTTTAAATTAATGACTTCGTCCCAGTGTTTCACTACGACGTTACACAGTTTGTTTACTTTGTTTTTTTTATTTTTCTGTTGCAAAAATCCCAATACATTTGGCAAAGAGATTTTACATACGAAGATTCCAACTATTTTGTTTTGATATTACAATAGTTGATAAAGATTTTAGGACACCGACGTTTGACGTTTGCAGAGTTCTCCTTGGTAATGTCAATGATCACAACCCCCTTGTCACGCAAAATATAATTTCCCCGATTTTCTAAAAAA
The DNA here is from genome assembly GCF_947568905.1 of Ostrea edulis. Taxonomy (NCBI): domain Eukaryota; kingdom Metazoa; phylum Mollusca; class Bivalvia; order Ostreida; family Ostreidae; genus Ostrea; species Ostrea edulis. The sequence continues at coordinate 35,360,274 of NC_079171.1, forward strand.
AAAAAAAAAAAAAGTCGTGGAAACTCAAACACTCACAACCAAACATATTTCAATTAGTTAACCCCCGTAAAATGGCTGAAACATTGCCAAAACGGCGTAAAACCATAATCAGTCAATCAATCTTTTGTCATGTAATGTTGCTGAACCGAACGATAACCCATGTTAATGATCAATGTTAATTAATCCATGTTAATTGATCGCTGATACTGGAGAAGCAACAACTAGTAAGCCTAGAGGATTTCCACCACACGCTCCATGTCGTCATAACGAGGCACTACCTGTTTACATTATTAAAATCCAAGACATGAAATAGTAATCAGTTTCCTTTAAAGATTACAAAATGGAAACGAAAAAACTTTTTGATTGAAATAAGTTGAGGTATCATGACCGATTTACTTCTTATTCTGCAGACATTGATCACTGTGTTTCTTCTCCCTGTCAACATAACGGAACGTGTACATCCGGTCCAACTACGTTCTCCTGTCAGTGTGCAGATGGCTTTATCGGAGTCACGTGTAGAGGTGTGTGTTTTACTATGCGTGTTACGGCAAAGTTTTAAAACGTTAAAATGGTATCCGAGATTTGTGTCTATGTAGTAATTCTATATTGACAATGTTACAAAAACAGATAATACAAATCTCGATACACAAAACAAGATATTACATTTGAAACACATCAATGAAATATTTCATGTAGCTTCATCTGAATATCACAATCTTTGGATTACAGTTAAGGAAAGTACAGACCAATGACATAAAATGTAATTAAGGCCGGTCTAAATTTTGGTGTAAATTAGTTATTCGGCCTATGTTACGCCGTAAATTTACACATTTTTAGTGAAACGGTCCCTGATATTCAAAACATTGTAAATGTATCTTTCCGTTACGTGTTATGATGCTTGTAATTCCCAGATATCCTCCACTGTACCTCAAGAGCATATTGAAATTGCTACTCGAGGAATTACTTTAATTCTCAATTCATAAATATGATTCATTACATATTCTAGTCATATTTTCAAAACAAACATGCGATTGATTAATTGTTTATGATTTTGTTTCGTTTTGGCAATATTGCAAACATAGTGCAGCGGTTAAGTAACTGAAATCGTTTCAGTAGTAATGTCCTTGGAGTATCCATGATATCCTCCGTGAGTCTACTTTATTTAAAAAAAAACCAGGGAAACGTTCTATTGCATACAAAGGGGTTGTGATCCTTGAGACGGCGTACTTCCCATCTGACGGACATCAGAATCATACGAGAGATATAGAGGTGAAGCAATACTTAGCGTGTCGTGTATATAAGCAGTTCTACTATACAAGTATTCAGACCATTTCTGTAAAAATTGCATTCTTGTAAAAGATGGCATAATAATATGATTGCCGATATTGGTAAAACGTTCATACCTGAATTCCACATAATGAAAAAGTAACTTTCCTGTGGTACGAAAATCACTACGATCTTAAAGAATGTTGAGTATACTTCACACTTCATCATCTTTCTCGACAAACACAAGATATACATTCAGGGTATCGTTCACTGTTAAACAAATAAGCTTGTGTCCATTTTGAATGGTCGATACGTATATTCTTTAAATTAATGACTTCGTCCCAGTGTTTCACTACGACGTTACACAGTTTGTTTACTTTGTTTTTTTTATTTTTCTGTTGCAAAAATCCCAATACATTTGGCAAAGAGATTTTACATACGAAGATTCCAACTATTTTGTTTTGATATTACAATAGTTGATAAAGATTTTAGGACACCGACGTTTGACGTTTGCAGAGTTCTCCTTGGTAATGTCAATGATCACAACCCCCTTGTCACGCAAAATATAATTTCCCCGATTTTCTAAAAAAAAAAAAAAAAAAAGTCGTGGAAACTCAAACACTCACAACCAAACATATTTCAATTAGTTAACCCCCGTAAAATGGCTGAAACATTGCCAAAACGGCGTAAAACCATAATCAGTCAATCAATCTTTTGTCATGTAATGTTGCTGAACCGAACGATAACCCATGTTAATGATCAATGTTAATTAATCCATGTTAATTGATCGCTGATACTGGAGAAGCAACAACTAGTAAGCCTAGAGGATTTCCACCACACGCTCCATGTCGTCATAACGAGGCACTACCTGTTTACATTATTAAAATCCAAGACATGAAATAGTAATCAGTTTCCTTTAAAGATTACAAAATGGAAACGAAAAAACTTTTTGATTGAAATAAGTTGAGGTATCATGACCGATTTACTTCTTATTCTGCAGACATTGATCACTGTGTTTCTTCTCCCTGTCAACATAACGGAACGTGTACATCCGGTCCAACTACGTTCTCCTGTCAGTGTGCAGATGGCTTTATCGGAGTCACGTGTAGAGGTGTGTGTTTTACTATGCGTGTTACGGCAAAGTTTTAAAACGTTAAAATGGTATCCGAGATTTGTGTCTATGTAGTAATTCTATATTGACAATGTTACAAAAACAGATAATACAAATCTCGATACACAAAACAAGATATTACATTTGAAACACATCAATGAAATATTTCATGTAGCTTCATCTGAATATCACAATCTTTGGATTACAGTTAAGGAAAGTACAGACCAATGACATAAAATGTAATTAAGGCCGGTCTAAATTTTGGTGTAAATTAGTTATTCGGCCTATGTTACGCCGTAAATTTACACATTTTTAGTGAAACGGTCCCTGATATTCAAAACATTGTAAATGTATCTTTCCGTTACGTGTTATGATGCTTGTAATTCCCAGATATCCTCCACTGTACCTCAAGAGCATATTGAAACTGCTACTAGAGGAATTACTTTAATTCTCAATTCATAAATATGATTCATTACATTCTAGTCATATTTTCAAAACAAACATGCGATTGATTAATTGTTTGTTTATGATTTTGTTTCGTTTTGGCAATATTGCAAACATAGTGCAGCGGTTAAGTAACTGAAATCGTTTCAGTAGTAATGTCCTTGGAGTATCCATGATATCCTCCGTGAGTCTACTTTATTAAAAAAAAATCAGGGAACCGTTCTATTGCATACAAAGGGGTTGTGATCCTTGAGACGGCGTACTTCCCATCTGACGGACATCAGAATAATACGAGAGATATAGAGGTGAAGCAATACTTAGCGTGTCGTGTATATAAGCAGTTCTACTATACAAGTATTCAGACCATTTCTGTAAAAATTGCATTCTTGTAAAAGATGGCATAATAATATGATTGCCGATATTGGTAAAACGTTCATACCTGAATTCCACATAATGAAAAAGTAACTTTCCTGTGGTACGAAAATCACTACGATCTAAAAGAATGTTGAGTATACTTCACACTTCATCGTCTTTCTTGACCAACACAATATATACATTCAGGGTATCGTTCACTGTTACACAAATAACCGTATGTCCATTTTGAATGGTCGATACGTATATTCTTTAAATTAATGACTTCGTCCCAGTGTTTCACTACGACGTTACACAGTTTGTTTACTTTGTTTTTTATTTTTCTGTTGCAAAAATCCCAATACATCTGGCATAGAGATTTTACATACGAAGATTCCAACCATTTTGTTTTCATATTGCAATAGTTGATAAAGATTTTAGGACACCAACGTATGACATTTGCATAGAGTTCTCCTTGGTAATGTCAATGATCACAACCCCCTTGACACGCAAAATATAATTTCCCCGATTTTCCAAAAAGAGTAGGTTCAATGGGGGCCGTCGGGGAAACTGAAACACTCTCAACTAAACATATTTCAATTACTTAACCGCCGTAAAATGGCTGAACATTGCCGAAAAGGCGTAAAACCATAATCAGTCAATCAATCTTTTGTCATGTAAGGGAACGGAACCGAGAGATAACCCATGTTAATGATCAATGTTAATTAATCCATGTTAATTGATCGCTGATACTGGAGAAGCAACCACTAGTAAGCCTAGAGGATTTCCACCACACGTCCCATGTCGTCATAACGAGGCACTATCTCTTTACATTATTAAAATCCAAGATATGAAATAGTAATCAGTTTCCTTTAAAGATTACAAAATGAAAATGAAAAAACTTTTTGATTGAAATAAGTTGAGGTATCATGACCGATTGACTTCTCATTATGCAGACATTGATCACTGTGTTTCTTCTCCCTGTCAACATAACGGAACGTGTACATCCGGTCCAACAACGTTCTCATGTCAGTGTGCAGATGGCTTTATTGGAGACACGTGTGAAGGTATGTTTTACTATGCGTGATATGATGAATATGCTTATCAGAGATTTACACCGCTTTTGCTTTTCCTAAATATGCTTTTAATTTCAAGTTATTATCAAAAGCACCAAAGATCTTATTTAGTTGTATTACACAAAACCAATATGAGTGTGAACCCACACTGGAGTCAAAACCTCTTTCCCGGGTGTCATGAAATATACAATTGTGGTAGAGGCCTTCCTTATATATGTAAAACTCTGAAGTGCGATGGTCGCTCCAAAGTGCGATGGTCACAGCAAAGTGCGATGGTCTGCGCCAAAGTGCGATGGTTTGTTAACGTTACGGACGTCAAAGTGCGATGGCCACGCCAAAGTCCGACAGTGTGGAGTTCAGTAACATTTGTGACGTCACCTCATTGTGCTTTCAAAATAAATCTCACGAAATGCAACACGGACGACAGCAACGGGAAGGTATATAAGGTTGAGGATAGTGAGAACGGCAAAGTACATTTGTTGTTGAACTACCTACTTCGCGCAAACATTCTTCAATTCAGGATCATTTATTACTTGTGACGTACACGTAATAAAATTCTGGGGATATGCTATAATGCAAAACAATCTATACGATTTCGCGTTTGAAAATGTGTTTAATAACACGACAACTAGATGGTAATGGAATAAGTTGAACTTCTTATTTTTTATACATGGATTTTTCACTGATGTTTTAGTGAAACGACACACGGTTGGCACCGTCTGTACCACAACACTGTGTCGTTTAGAAACTAATGAGTTTCGGCGTGTCACACCATCGGACTTTGGCGTGTCAGACCATCGCACATTGGCGCATGAGTGTGAACCATCGCATTTTGGGGTGTCACACCATCGAGGTTTGGTGCAGACCATCGGGGTTTGGCGTGACCATCGCACTCTAGAGTCTTACATATATGTGACAATGAATTAGTTTTTCTGATAAATGCGTTGTTCTAGCGATTTTTAGCGGCTTATTCTCTGTCAATTTTTACCAGAATCGTAATTAAGTTCTCCTCTGAATCCCATTTGAAAGTAATTATGCTGTCTGTTTGAATTGTTAAACAATTTCTAGTATTATCATGATTCTTTATATTAAATTGGTTTGTTATCGCTGATACTCCAGAATGCAGCCACTAGTAAGCCTAGAGTTAAAAAAAAAATAACACCAAAACTAGTGACTTCCTGATACACCACGTGCCCCATGTCGTCATAACGAGGCACTACATATTACAAATATTGAAGTTTTATTAAACGAATGATGAACCGACGTGTTACATGTAGTACTTTTCACATTGATTACAAACTAGGATAATGTGAAGGTTAATAGAACAAATATTGGATTTACCTAATTCACAATATATTTTTTTGCACTTATACTTATCAAAGAGCAGATTACACAACTTATACATTTCGAATACGCTTTTTTATTTAAACGAATAATACATTGCAGAGCAACATTTACACAGGGTTGCCATTGCACTAAGAAATGTACTGTACTGTAATTTTCAAGTTCATATTGTATCTTTTGTTAAACTTGCATTTCATCTTTACTTCGGTATTTCTGTATATCGTTATTTTATATTTAACAAAAAAAAAAAAAAAAATAAAACCCAACAAAAACACCTCAGTTTTTGTACCATGTTATGCCTTTATCGATGTACTTATTGTTCTTTTTCTTTGATTTAGTTTGTTTTATTCTTTAACATGTAAGGCGTATTAGGGTAATTGTCTTAATTAGATAAAGCGCTATATAAATGTATAATAATAATTATAAAAATAGATAATAATATTACAGGGGTTTTAACAATTTCGTTTCAAGTCAGTATTTCGCAAATACTATAGTCGTTATGACGATCTAGTTTGCCAATACAAACCGTCATTGGGTGACATGCTGTCCGACGTGTTTCATACCGATTGTTAGGCAGTTCATGGCACATTGATTTTGACTACGGGCAATTTCGTTTACCTGATCAGGATATATGGCTCACGGTGCGTGTAACCCGTCGACAGGGGATGTGTACTCCTCGTAAGGACCTGGTCACACTAGTATACCCAGGGGTCCGTGTTTGCCGAGCTCTCTATTTCGCATCTATTATTGGAGTTACGAAATTGATCATTGTTCTTTATCTTTCGCTTTTTATTTTTACTTTTATCGTTTCTACATTGGTGTTTAACGTTTTTATATTGAACGGGTGATGTGCATGTTGTATGTAGTTAGAAGTGCACAACTACAGTGATAGAATTTGACTACGTTAGCTTTTCATAAACACATAGATACCAGCAATTTTTGTTCGTTGTATATTCGAAATTCTTTTCCATTTTTTTAAAATGGAAATCTTATTTTAAGCGCTGGACCAGCCTTTATCGGTTAGACATGTGGTTTTTCCTGTCTACTGAAATTGTCAAAGATCGTCATTTTAAACAATTTTAATATAGCAACTTGAAAATGTTGGATACTGGAAATATCTAACCTTACAGATTTAAAGATATATAGTGTTTATATATCTCGACTCTTTCGATATGCTTGTTCTACTTATGATCTTTTTTTAAGTCGAGGTAGGCTACTGAGAAAGAGGTAGATGTTACATGGTTTTCAACAGTCTCGTTTAAAGTTGGCATTTTGTAAATTCTATGGTCGTTATAATGATCCAGTTTCCCAATATAAGCTACATTGGGGTCAGATGCTATCTGGCATGTCTCATACCGATTGTTAAGCCGTTTTTGGAACATTAATTTTGACTGCAGATTATTCCATTTATCTGATCAAGATATTGGATTCACAGCGGGTGTGACGGGTCAACAAAGTATGCTTACTCCTCCTAGGCACCTGATCCCACCTCTGGTATGTCCAGGTATCCATGTTTGCCGAGCTCTCTATTTTGTATTACTTGAGGAAGTTATAAGATTGATCATTGTTCCTTATCTTCACCTTTCATTTCAGCCTTTAAAAAATGATAATAAAGGTAAAACTTAAACAATGGAATAATAGAGGGGTATTTCAGTGAAGACAGAGAACCCTACTAAGAAATAGAATGAAACTAACATGTTTTGAGAATATAAGTAATGGCTATGTTCATCTTACAGTGATACCTAAACATAGAACTTGCATGGAGATATTACAACATTACGCAAACACGAAAGGAAAAGATGGGGTGTATCCGATATATATAGATGGTCAACAAAAGATGGTGTACTGCGACATGACAACGGATGGAGGGGGGTGGACGGTGAGCTTATGTAATGTTCTCAGTTTTTAGGTACTCGTCACACATAATATCCCGAGTCGCTGCTTTATCGTTAAATTCCCGTATGGCGTTTTTATTAAATATTACATATTCTTGGGACTGTGTATTTGAAATTATCATCCAACACGAGACGTAACATATTCTGAATGAGTATACTCCCATTGATAGCTTAACTGATAATGCGATAATCTTCAGGTAAATCAATTATGTACAGCCGCGACATATATCATAATGTTTGTGTTTGCCCAACATCCATAATGAAGAACAGAACTTACATATGTCCAGGGGTCCGTGTTTGCCCAACTATCTATTTTGTATTGCTTGTAGGAGTTATGAGATTGATCACTGTTCGTTATCTTCACCTTGCATAATTGAGTTTTAAAGGAAAGTTTTATTTGCGTGATCCAATTTTAAGAGCTTTGTGTTTGTGTAATGAAATGGAAAGAAAACTTGCTTGTAAGCAAACGAATCGACACATGGTTTCGAAACAGATATCTCGTAAGACTCGAATGATTTGAAAATGTGGCATTTCATGGGTGGCAATTTGGAACTCGCTAACAGCCAATCTAGTTTAAGAGAATATTTAAGTGACACAACGTTAAAAATTAGTTTAGATAGGATAGAAATATATGCAACCTGTACTTGTGCAACATATACTGGTTGTGTTTCAAAATGCTAATTGGAAATATATAACCTAAAAGTGAAGATAACGAACACTCATGACCAATCACATAAAGAATACAGAATGAAGAGCATGGTAAATACGGGCTCCTGGATACAGAGGAGGGGGTAGGTGCCTAGGACCAATAAACATCCCCTGTTGATCGGTCACACCAGCCGTGAGCCCAATATCTTAATCAATTAAAAACATAATCCCTAGTCAAAATCAGTACGGAAATAACGACACACCAATCAGTATGAAACATGGGAAACAATTTAGTTTGCAAAATACCGACTGTTGAAATAGCTGTAACATCAACATAATTGTCAGTAAGTGGCCTCGATTAAAAAAATTGATAATACGCACAACGTGATATAGTGTATGAAATCATTTGAGAGACACAAACACCATATTCAGGTTATAATGGAATATTGTTTCATAGATATTGGAAGAGCTGAAGTTCTCCCGTTTGTCATAAAGATTAGTTGATAGTTCCTTTTTAACATCTATTGTCAATAAGATATTCAAACCTGAAACAGATGAAAAAACCTTGTGTCTTTTACTTCAGTTCACTATGATCGGTAGAATCGGTATCATAGTGAAAATGATCAATATTAATAGAGAAATCGTCGTCGATATATATATATAAAATTATCGAGCGTTCTTCTCAGCTAAAAGCCATTGGGCGAATTCTATCTTCATAAGAAAAACAAAACACGCCCACAAATAACGGATCACAAAACGTGACTTAGGTATTATTTGGATGACTGAAGATAAAATCTGATTATTTCAGTCATCCACTTTTATTGAAGAAGCAGATGTTTATGATGTCAAAACGATTTTACTTTACTCGTTAATAACAAAGATATCCTGTTATGTATTTCATGTTGCTTAAATTAACTGCGACTAATTCGATTTTTTATTTTCATTTTTGATGCAGAGCATCCAAAAAAGAGTGGATGGTTCCACCGATTTTTATAGAAATTGGGACAATTACAAAACTGGATTTGGAGACCCATTCACGAATTACTGGATTGGTAGGTATACCACTGATATTGAGATCAAAGATGTAGATATTCATGTAAAACTTATATGGTACCAATTGTGATGCACCAGATGTCTCATTAAAACAAATTATTCAACTATTGTAATCTATATATAAAAAGGAACTGTCAACCAGAATGTCTTAGGATTTAATCGGTAGACGAAGACCTTTAGTAAAGCTTTACTAAAAACGTCTTCGTGTATCTTTTTCTTTCTTTTTTTTACCGATCATTGAGAAAAGTATATATATCCAATAATAAAAGTCAAGAAACACAAAACTCGAATAACATTTCACTGTTAGCGCTTTCGGCTTTAATGCCTCTTCAGACAGTTATAAAACGAAATTTTCTTGACTTTTATTATTGGATGTATTTACTGTATCAAATACCGAATTCTTTATTTACAAACTATATATATATAAGTCTCTTTTTTAAAAATACAGTGAAAGTAAAACAATATATATTTATACATACATATAATATATATACCTGTTTTCCACCTTTTTTATTTTGATTTATGTATTTATAAATTCAATGTCACTAAATCAATAGTCTTGAGTACAAATGAAAGGCCCGATCATGAACATTTTAATTTGAATATTGAAGCCATATCTTCAAATATATACATGCATCTTAGGTTTTAAGATTTTCCCATCAGGTGTAACGCCCACGCCGACACCGAGGTCGCAGCAATAGCTCTCCAAACATTCGTTCCGACGAGCTTGGAATTCATTTTGACATAAGATTGAAAGAATCAGTAGGGAAATTTCTGCTGATATTCACAAAAAGGGAAATATGTCCAAAATGTCAGATCAATTTATTGTTGTCTCTTTCCGTTACATTTATAGTTGAAGAACCCCTCCTGATTTACTACAATGCGTCAAGATGATTGTATCAATTTATATTTCACTGAACAGGAAATGATGCAATCCACATTTTGACTACGGAGAATGGTCAGGAGCTCCGAGTGGATCTTATGAGCTTTACTGGTGAGAAAGTGTATGCCCTGTATTCCATGTTCCACGTTGGGAATGAGGCCAGTAAATACAAATTCAGTGCCTCGGGATTTTCCGGAACGGCGGGTATGTATGTTTATAAATCCGGACTCATTGTAAAATAGTATACATATATAATACCCACAAAACACTCCACAGACCCTGGAGCCTACTGATATGCCAATGGAACCGTGAACGAACGCTAAACGTTTTGGGAACGAATGGATTTGATTGGACAATGAACGCTGGAATGTTTGAACACAATGATTTCCGGCAAGAACGAAATGATTATTATCGAAAACAGAACGCTTGAAGACGCAGATAGAACTGTTTGTGTCGGTAACGGAACGCTTCTGGTCAAAATGAGAACTAACAGTTTGGTCTCGTATTTAAATTCTGCATTTCAAAATCTGTCAGCAATGACTCCAATATTGAAACGCACGTATACTGAACTTATAATTAGAATTTTTCCTTCTTTCAAAACCCCTTTGCGAGCAATTGGGGGGGGGGGGTCCCGTACTACAGGATTTTCTTGATCTTTTAATGAACAAATTTCTTTTGTCTTCTTCACTTCTGACCGAGAGCACAGTTTACTTATAATGACTTGGTAATGATATGTGAGTTCCGAATGACCTCATGAGCACGGTTTGAAGGAATGGACCTTTTATTGAGAACGAACAGTTTTCAATGAGAACGGAACGTTTTGCTATGGAAGCTTGGAATCGGAACACAACGCTTTGAAGGGAATGATTTGGAAATAGAGCGATTCTAGACAATAACGGATCGGCTCATTTGGAGAAGTACGACGCTTTAGGGTTGCTATATATATATATATATATATATATATATATATATATATATTGCACACACACCTTTTTACCAGCAGAACTCAATTTGCAAACGTTCAATTGGCATTAACGGTAGCTATTAATCTATAGGGCGATAGTTATCCCCTAATCCTTTCCTTCTATTGACTGCAATCTTAAATGTGTTTAAAATGTAAGCGTAGTTTTGAATACTTTCGTCTTTTGAAAAGGTACGTGGAGTATAAGTTGAATTACCAAACATTGGATCATAGCCAAATTAGTTTCAAATACAATTATGATTATGATCCTTACAAAGACAATGTTCTTACAAGCTTACAATAAATTCTAATTTGCTAAACACAGACGTATAGATGACCTCAGCTTCTCCATCATCAACTCCCCATACTTAAGTAGCAATATTCATTATCACCATATGGTGTTTTTATTTCTCAACTGATTCGACACCCAAGAAGTAAGTTTTTGAATTGAGACAGCCTACAGACAAACAAGTTCTTATCACAGTGGTTTTAACAGTCTCGTTTAAAGTCCGATTTTAGAAAATCCCATGGTCATTAGATCGATGTTGTTTGCAAATACAACCTGCCCGTGAGTCAAATGTTGTCTGACGTGTTTCATACCAATTGCTAGGTCGTTCCTGACACATTGATTATGACTAAGGCGGGCTTGACCTGTGGACAGGGAATGATTACTCTTCCTAGGTACTTGATTCCACGTCTGGTATATCCAGGGGTCGGTGTTTGCCCTACTCTGTATTTTGTATTCCTGATATTAGTTATGCGATTGAGCACTGTTCGTTATATTTATCTGTCCACGCATATGATGTTTGTGTTAACTGATTCGATGCGCACCAGTTTGTTCTGTGTATGATCATTTTTTTAATTGGGGTAGGTTACTGACCAATAAGTTATTAGAGAGGATCTAACAATCTCATTTAAAGCTAACGTCATAACGATATAATTTACAAATTCAACCTGGCATTGAGTCTGGCATTGAGTCTGACGTGTTTCATATTAATTATTACATCTGAGTTTTTTTTACATTCCGATTTTGATTATGGATTCCTCCGTTTACCTGATCAAGATACAGGGTTCACTTTGGATGTGACCTTTCATCAGGAGATGCGTACCCCTCTCCTCCTAAGCACCTGATCGCATCTCTGGTGTGCCCTTAAGTTTGTGTTTACCCTTTTCTTAATTTTGTTTTCTTTAAAGGAATTATGAGATTGGTCAATATTCGATATCTTCAATTTTTCATCGTACGCATTTTGTTTAAATTGGTCTAATACGAGATTTTAATGTTCATTACGTACGTTTTATCCGTTCTGACAATATGTCAAGTTCATATTTAGCCCATCTGCTAGCGTAAGCTTCGATAATAATTTATAACAGAGACGAAGCTCTATCACCAACTGAAAGACAATGTTTCCCTAAAGTATTTCAACTATATCGACATCGTCAGTAATGGCATATCCATGTGGACTAATGTTGAAAGACGATGCAGAACAAGAAAATCAAAAAGTGAAAACAATGTGCAGTGATTAATTTCATAAATTCCATCAATACCAAATTAAGAAAAGCAAACATGAAAGTGAATTTGTATATGATGACCCATGTCTATGGAGTGTGAAGTTTGTAATTGAAAAGTTTGAATACAATCGTAGAAATACATTTCTAGGTAATATAGGATTTAGCCTGTAATTTGAAATAAGATGGAATAAAATACTGAACGTTTTATGACGAAAACTGTTGAGAGGATTTATAACGTTAGCACATTTAAGTTTAAGGAACAGACAACATAATTCGGAAGTATTATTACCAACAGGGGATGCTTACTCCTCCTGGGCACCTGATCCCACCTCTGGTGTGTCCAGAGGTCCGTGTTTGCCTAACTATCTATTTTGTATTGCTTATAGGAGTTATGAGATTGATCACTGTTCGTTATCTTCACCTTGCATCTGTTAAACGCAACTATTGCATCCAAACTTTTTAATTATAAGCAAACGTTGCAGTGCCTAGATATAGATCATCTTATACGTAATCCACCAATGTGTTCTTGTTCTTCATCTTCTTTCAACTATAGTCCATGTCATTACTGGCGATTTTGATATAGTTGAAAATGAGGACCTCAAATCAATTATTTTAAAAGGTCCTATATACAGAGAACCTCGTTCTTTTAATTGCCGACAGATTTTCATTTCTATTATGAATTCTGTACATTATTATGTCAGGCGATTAATATGAAAAAGAAGAACTTGATACATTGTCAGAATGGGTTAAGAGCATAAGAGGAATATTAAAACCCCGCATTAGACATATTAAAAGAAAAGTACGTACCATTTATCCTTCTGTGTTTAGTAAACCAGACGTAATAAAAGAATTAGGTAGGTTACATGAGGAATTTGTTTTGGTTCCAGCTGAAAAAGCTAGTAAGAACATTGTCTTTGATAGTAAGGTTCATTATTACAACTGTATTTTAAACGAAATTGGCATTGCTTCCACATTTAGTAATTGTACTTATACTCCAACTGCCCTTTCAAAACAGGAACTTCTTCAAAACCATGCTTCAGTTTTAGACATATTTAATATCCCAGTCAATGGGTCGAATGAATATGAGTTACCCAATCTAATTAAAATCAGATCCTAAGATACGCTCACAATCGCTATAATAGGACCTGACACAAGAACATTAGGGGCCATACCCACATGACCTTTTGCTTGGAATATTCATTTCAACTATCAGCCATATACAGAATGATGGCTATTCAGGCGGTTTGCGGCAATTCCAAAAACAAGTTGCAGCAATCGCTTTCCCACGAAGTTTATTGCACACTATACAATTGTATTCTAAACTTTTTGTAATAATGCCGAATCTATTCCGTTCATTCAAACATCAAGACGTAAGATATGGAATACACCCAGATTAAATTAATTGTGAATTGCGATTTATGTAATCTAACCCCTGGGTCAAGGCCTCTGCTGGTGAACTGTTAGTCCCCGAGGGTATCTACAGCCCAGTAGCTAAGTACTTCGTTACTAGCTTGAAAATACGGATGTATATTTAATTGGTGTTATAAAATTTAGAAATTCATTTCAAAATTAAGGAGTATCTCCCTCATGGCTAGCTCCTATCCTTAAACGAATTTGATTCCACTTTTTGGCACACTGTTTTTGCCTATATTAGCTCTAAAATTTCATTGTTATTTCGGATTTCAAACATTTCGGTTGGGCATCACTGAAGATACATAATTTGTCAAAATGCGCATCTGGTGCATCAAAATTGGTACCGTATAAGTTTTACATGTATGAATAGGGATGAGTACGATTTGAATAGTTTTCAAGATGGTTTACTTAATTAACGCGAGGAATATAACGCCGGTCGACGTAAACGGTGCACTGTGACGTCGCATCTAGCTGTGATGTGTTTTCTTTCAAACCAAACAATCGCAGCCATTTTTCTTGAATTGTGAACACCGATGACTTCATAGCCGACGCGCTGAATGGCTAACATAAAGTTCACATGAACATGACCCTTAATCGGGTTATGTCAGATCATCGTACGCAAAGCATACGGCGTGGATCTAAGAAGTCTGATTTTAATTATGTTGATGAGTTACCATACCTATATTGGATTCCTAAACTATTTAAAAACCCTTACAAAGATACATTGCTGAATCCAGTAAGTGCTCTACCGAGCTCCTATATTTGCTTCTGACAAAAATATTAACAGCTGGAAGGAAAAACTTCAAACATACTGTGCGACTACATATGCCAGAAGTGGTGTTAATCAAATGTGGATTCTCCAAAATTCTAAAGAACTTTTGGTAAACTTGAAATCGCAAAACTTGTCCCAAATCAATAACATCAAACCTTGTGACTTTTCAACACTATACACGACCATTCCTCACGGTAAATTAAAGACTAGACTTTTTGACATCATAGACAATTGCGTCTTCAACAAAAATGGAAAAAAAGAAATATTCATATCTAGTGATCATCCATCCTAAAACCTACATTGTTAACCACTCTGATTCCACGCACAAGTAATCTGAAGTGTAAAAAAATATACTAGAGTTCCTCATTGACAATTTCTTCGTGGTCTTTGGTGACCAGGTCTTCCAACAGTCTGTTGGAATTCCCATTTGCATGAATTATGTTCCTTTGTTAGCTGACCTGTTTCTATATTCATATCAAGCAGAATTTATTCAAAAACTTATACGCGAGAAGAAGAAAGCTCTTGTTGTAGCCTTCAATTCGACATTTAGATATATCGACGACGCTTTGTCTATTAACAATGATAACTTTCATTCATGTGTCGATTCAATATATCCCTTTGAGCTGGGAATAAAAGGCACCACGGAGTTGTCCACTTCTGCTTTATACTTAGATATTTTATCGAAAGTAGACACCATAAACGGCAAACTCACAACTCATCTGTATGACAAAGGGTATGATCTCAGCTTCTCCATCGTCAACTTCCCATAGTTATGTAGCAATATTCCATTATTACCTGCATATGGTGTTTATATATTTCAACTGATTCGATACACAAGAGCTTGTTCTGCGTATGGTAAGTTTTTTTTAAATCGAGGCAAGCTACTGGCAAACAAGTTGATGGTACAATGGTTTCAACAGTCTCGATTGAAGTCAGTATTTTGCTAACTGTATGATCGTTATAGCGATCTAGTCCGTCGATACAACCTATCATTGGGTCAAATGCTGTCTGACGTGTTTCATACCGATTGCTAGGCAGTTCTTGGCACACTGATTTTGACTATGGATAACTCCGTTTACCTGATCATGATATAGGGCTCACGGCGGGTGTGACCGATCGACAGGGGATGTTTACTCTTCCTAGGCACCTGATCCCACCTCTGGTGTGTCTAGGGGTCAGTGTTTGCCCAACTATCTACTTTGTATTTCTTAAAGGAGTGATGAGATTGATCACTGTTCGTTATCTTCACCTTTCATCCATAATCGCATGATCCATTCAGGTGTTGAAAATTCCAAGTATAGACTAGCTCTGGCTCCTTCAAAAAGCGTATCCAAAACTTTCAATGGAACATAGTATTTTTTGCAATATGATGTAGACCCAGTTGTTTGTTGATGTCCGGTAAAAGTTAATTTAATAAAACATCGTGTATATTTCGTTTTTTATATGCCGCTATCAAGATTTTTCCATTAAGATTTCTTTGACATTTTCCTGATATCCTTGGAAGAGAACGTACAATGCGCATTTTTATGCGTGGATATCCTTGCGTTTATGTAACAGTTCAAGGGATTTTGATTATCGCTTTGTGAGTAATACTGATATTTACACATACTCACAAATGAGTATTTTATATTGTATTACCTTTGATGTTATGCACTCTAAATTTCTACAAATATCAAGGACAAGTTATGTGGAACTCTACTGGACATGGTACCTATCGTGAAAGAAAAGAAGATTCATTTTTTAAAATTCTGAATATTACTGGATACAAAAATGCTGTTGTCACAGATACCATTTCAGCATTTACGTTCGTACCATTGGTTTAGATTCTAAACTATCCAGTATAGAACGCATCTGCTATTTACTGACCAGTTATTAAAGCATGAATTAGAATGTGATCTACAGGTTTTCGCAAAAGTATTATTCTAAAGATATTATTGACAAGCATTAATGTACACGTTTTTCATAACTTTACATCAAATTGGCAATGCTTTGTTGTAGGAGACGGTTTTGAGTTAACCAATGGAATACGCTTCTCTACATACGACCAAGATAATGACAGTCACGGCGGTGTTAATTGTGCGTCAGTACTTCAAGGTGCTTGGTGGTACAGCAGATGTTCTTCCGCAAATCTGAACGGGAAGTACGACGCCACAAACTTGTATTGGGAACCTTGGGATACAGAGTCCCAAATAAAAGAGAGCATGATGATGATCAGACCAAAGAAATAAAATATCATATGTTTCATAACTTTCCTTTTTGTAAGACATGCACACACATACAGCCCGCATCTCACTTACCTATATGTTATGCTTATGAGGCAGCCTTTATTCAAAAGCTTCTACATAAGAAGAAAAAAAACCTAGCTGTGACACTCAACTCAACATTTAAATATATCGACGACGTTATCTATTTACAATAATCAATTCCCACGGAGTCCTCCATATGTGCTTTGATATTTTATTGAAAAATGGATCTTAACGGCAAAGAGCAAGGTACATTAGGGCCAATATTTCGCCATAAAATTATGAAAAATTTAAAATGTGGTTTCACTTGGTTTAATCATTATGATTATGCACTAGGGCATTGGCCCTGATGATACATGTGGAAATTAGTGACGTAATATGTTCTGTGACGTCATTTTCCTTATCTCCAATTGACATGATTTACCGAAATCGCCGAAATTAGCCGTTTTTTAATGCCTTTGAAACCATTTTTAAGATGGAACACATGCAAAAACCACAAAGATGTTTTGTGTACAAATTAATCATGTTGAAAGCCAGTAATGAGCAAAATTTCGACTTGGTTGGTAAATGAGCAGACTATTAAATTTAACGTTTGACCATTTCCCGCGTTCATATGTAATACAAATTTCAACGTTGATGGTGTTCATATATACAAGTTCAATGAATAAATAATATGGATATGTACAGCATATTAAATTTCATAAGACTCTACGTAGTTTGCATTGAAGAAGATATCCGTAGTGTGTAATCAGAGAATTGGAATCTTCGACACAGATATGTTTGATATAGATACGCAATGATATCAACACAATTAATGTAACACATGGCAAAGTTCAATCACATATTAATTTTTATCATAGATAGTTTATGATATGAATTATCCCTCTAAATTGGTGTGCATATACTGTGGCGGCTACAATGCATATCTAAATACGCCTTGCCAGTCATAATATTCTAACGTACATGTAGGCTAATTATAACTTATTGGGTATGTTGCATGTGTAATTTCAAATGCTATTCTAATATTGTATTAAGCAATATGTCAGACACATCTAATGATTGTCCATCTGAATAAAAAACCCACTCAAGATGCATAATATGTATGCTATTAAGTAAGAATTTTATCATGGCTTTGGTCTGGCTTTAAAAAAAGTGCACGTCTCCAACCGAATGCAATATTTGTTCATAAAATAAAAAGTTCAATAATATCGAAAATGAAAGCGCGATAGCTTAATCGGTACCTTTATATCAGAGCATAATAGTGCGAGAGTTCGAATGCAAAATTCGGTTATATTTCCCCGTAAAAATTGAATTAGTTAAGAAATGAAACTTATAATTCTTTGTTTGATGCATGTATCAAACAAAACATTGGACGGAAAACTTCATCAAAACGCGTAGCGCATTGATGAAAAAGTTTTCCGTCCAAGGTTTCGTTTGATACATGCATCAAACAAAGAATTATAAGTTTTATTTCTGATCATTTAATTATGTTTTTAAGATAGAAAAACAAATAGTTTCTCACATCAAAAAGCTTGAATTAACGTTTTTGAAATGGTGCGCAGGAATACATATATGTAAGAATGAAAACAACAAGAAAACGGCATGACTGTGCGTTTAGGTCAGGAACCGTTACTGTGCAGATTTAAATGGATTATACGCCAAATTGAAGGTGCAATGGCTAAAAGCTGAATTAAATATAAAGGAAGATAACAAGTGGTGACTGGATTTATTGTGTTGGAGGAGACGTTGAACACTGGTTGTGTCGTTGGAACGGTGGAATGCAACTCGGCTCCATTTCAATATCGAGTAAAAAGTTCAACACCTCTTCATCTAAAACGCACTCGTTGACTGAGCCCCATATAACGCAGTTCAATTTCATTAATATTTACCAGATTAGAAATCGCCACTTGCTCCGTCATGTTATCGATCTCGTAAAGCAGACGATTCATACCGGGAACTCATGAAATCTATCTACTTCTACCAGTAAGTGGTCTACGTCATCAAGTTGACTATTCTGCCACGTCATCGCTTATGTATGTTGTTTCTTTAAATTAATTTGTATTTTAATCATATCTTTAGTTGTGCTTATTTTTGATAGCAATGAAAAACAAAAATCAAACGAATGTATGTCGTTATATATAATGCTTGTGTGGAAAATCCCGTTCTATAAATAGCGCTAAAATTAGAACGGAGAAGACGCATTCCAGAAAAAAGTAGTCCCGCGTGCTTAGTGCAGATGAACTCCGAAGGAAATTTTGACAGAGAAATCAAACGAATTTTTCAACCAATCAGCATCGTTAAGTCATCACTTTAAAAGTTATTAAATGATTAGCAAATTAAACATACAGGCCTTAAATATATACACTTGAAAATCAATTCATTACAATATATTGTTCATTATTTACATGCTGAAGTACCTGTAGTTTTATGACATGCATGTTTCCTATCAAAACAATTCCAACTTCATCGATCTTTCGTTTATATTACAAAGTTGTCGAACTCATTTAGGAGAGGTTACTCCATGATAAACATGTATATGGTAATGAAATATTCGCATCTACCCTGCTATAAGAGTGAATATTGGTAGTTGATAGATGAACGATGTAGTATCTAGATATCTAAATTATTACTCATTTGTAAGCTTGAAAAAAAAAGTATACGCTTGTATTGTGTGTTCCAAGAGGACAAAACCCGGTGAACCCCGATCATTACATGTAAAAAAAAAAAAAAAAAAAAAAAAAAATAGATAAAAAATATTTCTTAAGAAAACATTTTTTAGTAGAAACGAACTACTCTGACTGCATTTGCAATCAATGTCAACAGATCTACAACTCTAATTGTTTCAAGCTTAAATTTTCGCAAGCATTCAGTACTACCATACTGGATAAATCAAGATCCGCATGTAAGATTTATGGAAAACTACATTATCAAAACAAAAGAATGTGTGGACCAAAATTCCCCTGTTGCTACGTCGTTGTAATACTTATTTGTTTATAGAATCACCTTACATTTGTCGATAAACAATGCACACCCTTTTCTCACACCAAAAATCCTTGAAAAAACGTGCATATCATATTCGACAAAATACGGTACTATGCTACACATCGACGTATTCTTCATGATATTTAAGCATAAATATGATGGTTTGATGAGAGAATCAGGAAAAAGAGGTTAGATTTGGTCATATAATTTTCATTTATGTGTCTCAAGTGAACAATTTGCATCTAGATTTTGAATTTTTTTCCCGGACCCCCACTCTCTTTAAGAGGGGACAAGCCCCTCTCGCATTCTTCCCCTCGTCGCATCGCGACTCGGACGTCTACTTTCAGCAGCCGGACTAGTCACAAATCAGCAGGACTAGTAAATTATAGATTCTAGTAGTCCTTTTCACTAGTATAGTGAACAAACTGAGTGTCAAAAACTGATTAGATCTTACACCTTTCATTATTTTGACAATTGATGGAAAATATAAATATCTTTGACTGACGGTATTAAATATATTGATGCAATTGTTTTCATATCTCCGACTACATCGGCATGTATCAAAAGGTAGAAGGAGGGTGGGGGTTTCAAAAATATACTATCCTCTCCCATGCGGACGTCGTTTGAGACAATATGATTTTTGATTCAAACTTTTTTCCTTTGCGTAAATACTAATGCATTGAAAGATTTGTTATATAAAGATGATTGTCAGGAGCCTGTGTATTTTTTTCAAATAACGAGTGTAAATAGATGCAAGTGTATATGCTAGAACATTGAATATAATACCGACAAGATTATTTTTCGTTAGGTTTTTCATGGTGTCAGAGTCAACTCTTGTGTAGAACTTATCACATTGTTTGTAAATCTTAACACATGCTATAGGGTTCACATTCGATCCCATTGTCGTGTGTTGAATTTTAAAAAAACCCACCACTTTTCAAGTTCGTTTTATAATATTTCTTTCCACATATATGCTGGATGAATTTCATGTTCTTTTTACTACATGTACAATCCAATGTAGCATTGGTTAGTGCGTGTTCCTTCGCTGAAAACATTTAGTGTGCTCGAAAAAAAAGAAGAAGAACAAAGTGTACATATACACACAAGAATAACTTAAGGTAACCATGCGCTACGTACATATATGATATTCATTTAATTTAGATTAAAACAATGCAAATTGAATGCAAATGTAAATACAATGTTAAAATTGAATAAATATATATGGGTTGCTCTACATTTCTTAGATACAATTACACTAATCGTCCTTCAAATCATAGCATCCGCCGCATGGAATCATCTACAATTGATTAAAACTTTCGGAAGAAATCAATTAAACTTTTCAAATAAAAATCATAGTGCACATTTGTTTAATAAGACTTTGAGCATATGGCGACATAAATTGGATTATTTTCATATTGAGTTCATGACATAGCTTTCTTGTTCATGACGTCGAATAAAATAACGTCAAAATAGCACAACTTTATCGTAAACTATACTGTATTTACATATGTATTATACATAAGTAAAGCTTTTTACGTAGACATCATAACCATTTAATGGAAATATACATCATATGAGAGAATTTTGAGGAATATCATTTAATTTGGACGCGGGGCCAAATTTGGCCCCAAACGTACCTTGTCCTTAACAACTCAACTTTATGATTATTAAAGCGTCGCCATCGTCAACTTCACATATATATGTAGCAATGGTCCATTATCACTTGCATATGGTGCAACTCATTCGATATGCAAGGGCTTCGTTTGTGTATTTTCAGTTTTAGAATCGAGACAGGCTACTGAAAAATAAGTTTATGTTCCAAGGGTTTCAACTCTCTCGTTTAAAGTCAGAATATCGCAAATTCTATGGTCGTTATATCGATGTAGTTTACCAATACAAAATGCCATTGAGTGAAATGAGATGGGTATATGGCTCATGATGGGTGTGACCTTTCGACAGGGAACGCATACACCTCCTAGGCCCTGGTCCCACTTCTGGTATATCCAGGGGTCCGTGTCTACCCAATTCTTAGTTTTGTATTCCTTAAGGGAGCTATGAGATTGATCACTGTTTTATATCTTCAGCTTTTCACTATACAATATTTTACACCTGGAAGGCACTATAATATGGTCCAGCAATGGTAACAAGAAGCATAAACCATATCGGTAACTCTTGGAAGTCACTATACTATGAAAGGTGACGATAACGAACAGTGATCAATCTCATAACTCCTACAAGCAATACAAAATAGATAGTTGGGCAAACACTATACTATGTTACAGCAATGCTAACAAGAAACATAAACCATATCCGTAACTCTTGGGATGTTATGTACATCTGAGGTTTAATTGGAAGAAAAGTTAAATATTGAGAAAAAACAATTCACCTGAAAAGCACTACATTTTGTCACGCGACTTTATTTAATCGCACCTCCGAAATAGACTAGTCACTGAATGTGTCCTGTTACTTTTCCAAACAACACATTGAAAACTCAGTAAATAATAATAATAATAATAAGTAGACACGATTTCGTTGCGAGCAACGAAGAGGTCATCCTTTAAAATTTTGAAATGATCTGTTCAAGTTTTTTTTTTTATAGTTATCCCTTATAAATCATTAATTACACGGACAATTATATGTCAATGATTCTTAACAAATTACTTCCACTACATTTTTTTTTCAGATTAAGGGAAAATGCCTTTTATACCTTCGTAGCCCCTTATCTAAGGGACTGACGCTATACACTTTATATTGTTGAATAAATTTCCTACTAATCAATTGTTTTACAACGTTTAACACGTTTTTTAGTTTGCGACATGCATTGATGAGATGGTTCCTGATTTCCTAAAATGGGAATGTAAGACAGCATTGAATGATGGTATGTTGTTAGGGCCATATTCTGACCTATTTATTTATAGATTTCAACAGTCTCGATTGAAATCAGTATTTCGCAAATTATATGGTCGTTATAACGATCTAGTTCGTCAATACAACCTCGCATTGGTTCAAATGCTGTCTGACGTGCTTCATACCGATTGTTAAGCCGTTCTTGGCACACTGATTTTGACTGCGGATAACTCCGTTTACCTGATCAGGATATGGGGCTCACGGCGGGTGTGACCGGTCAACAGGGGATGCTTACTCCTCCTAGACACCTGATCCCACCTCTGGTGTGTCCAGGGGTCCGTGTTTGCCCAACTTTCTATTTTGTATTGCTTGTAGGAGTTATGAGATTGATCACTGTTCGTTATCTTCACTTTGCATATAGAAGGTTCTCTCGACTATATATTAACATATCTGATATATCACATGACTTCGTTGATCACGTGGCGGTCATTTATAATAGTTTGAAGTGTTTCACATAAATCGCTTCAGCGCAGCTCATTTAACAATCATTTTTAACTTTTTGTTTGATAAAGGAACTCACCGTAACCTTGTTTACCCGAAATGTGCTTGGGAAAAATGGTAGTATTACTTGCGTACAAAATACACGTATTTCATGAAGAATTCAACTTACCGACACACTTATCTACACATTTGAGGGTAATGTGTATTCAAATAAAGCCATCAAACATTTAACCAAGCAAGACTCGGGTAGAGAACTCCTCTTACGATTTCCGCAATGGATCTCAAATGAATCCTCATAAATTACCTGCGCTAGACTCTTTTATAAACACATCATAAATTCTACCTCTTATCACTGGTATAAAACAGAGTACATTTCAAAAGTATATTTTTCGAAAGCAGTGTAAACACGCTGAATTTCAATCAAGGGTAATTAAACTATTTTAAAATATTCGGACATTTAAGATATTAAAATACAATTCAGAAACGTGAATTTTGCAATAGCGTTCTGACATCTTATAGGCAGTTTGAAATAAGGCCAAAATTAAAAATAGCTTTGTTTCCCGCACCCGACC
The DNA here is from genome assembly GCF_947568905.1 of Ostrea edulis. NCBI lineage: Eukaryota > Metazoa > Mollusca > Bivalvia > Ostreida > Ostreidae > Ostrea > Ostrea edulis. Next base: position 35,384,145 of record NC_079171.1, read on the forward strand.
GATCGTGTGAAAACGTTGCGACCGAATTTTTTTTTTTTCGGTCATTGGACGTTCTTTTTTTTTTTTTTAAAAACCGGATCTTGACCGGAATCGTTCTGTATATTATTTTGAGCCTTGGAGTTATTTCCCTTGTACAGAATTCTGTGGATAACCGGAACTACTCGGCCATTTTCAACACACAAAGTATGGACAAAACGGAGTTGTTCCGAAAGAGAAATTTTTACGACCAAACAGTCATAATTTGAAAACATGGCGAAGTTCGCCGTGTTTTCTGTCACAATTTTTAGGGACGACCGTGAGATCGTAACCAAAACTATTCGAAAGATAGATCTGAGCAATACATCGGAAAACGTCCTTTCATCGTTTACATGTTTATACGAAATCCGTTTAACATTATAAATTTATACGCAATCTTTATAGCACTGTAACGTTAACAAATATTTACTACCATAACTAAAAGTTTCTTATCGTATATGCTTACAAAACCCTTACAACATCTAAACTTACAACATATAAATTTACAAACATTAATAATTATTATATTAAACTTAATTTTACAGCATTCTAATGAACTTTTGGCATTAAATAACGTATGGCCTCCGTGGCCTACCATCTATATGTGCGCGGTTTCGAATTCTGCTTACGCCAAAAAAAAAATTCTTTCTTTCTTTCCCTCCTTTCTTTTTTAAATATATGAATACGGATATGTCCATATGTATGGATTACAATTATTATTATATTATGTGTATATATCTGTGCATATGTAAATGTGTGTTTATATGTAAATTATTATGCTGTAATATCACGGGTATAGATTAATTTTAAAAGCAATTATTATAGCCATTAATTTAGTCTATGTCATACTAATTTGTTATATGAACTAACTCATTAACTTCTTTTACTTTATTACGATATACATCTTTAGTTGACATACATAATACATACTATCGAATAAGAGTTAGGGAGCCATGTCGTGTTATATTAGCTGGATCTAGCTACAGAAACATGGTACAGGGTATGAGGTGTAGCACCTGATGATGACCTCAAAATTCTTGCCTAATGACGATCTCAAAATTGTTGTATGGCATAATTTATGATTAAGAACTAATAACTAGTAGCACTTTATTATCAAAATTTTCTTTGGCGACCCTACCCTAATTCTTTTCTGTATATATTTTAGTTATTTCACATGTATATACATACCTGCATCCCTATTACTATTACCTGTTACTAATATTACTAATTATTACCTTCTATTAAAATCCAAATAAATATTAATTATTCTGTTATTTATAAAAAATTATAATATATTAAACATAAATTATTATTAAAACTATTAAATAAATCAAATAAAAATTATTATAATAAATTTTCTTTATCAATTTTATTACTCATTTATAAGTTACTTCTTTATTTAATTATGATTTATGACATATGACCACATGTATGTGTCCGGCCATCAAAAGACAGTACCACAGTCATTAGACGTGTTGGTACACGATGGTCCTTATTTATTTATATTTATTTATTTTTAAACCATGCGACAACCCATACGTCCCATATGTATGTTACTACAACACACTTCCAACTTCACTATGTTGATGCATTTGGGAGGTGTTGGAGGGTGAGGCTGGATCGCAATGAGATGGATAGTATTATGGCAGATAATACAGTCACCAATCGGTTAACGATATATAGTTAACCAATCCCACGAATATCAAACAAACTACACTGTCATGAAACCATATATGAATGCTTTGGACAGACATTCAATTAGGAAAAAAAAAATCTACCGACCGACCGATGTTGAAAATGGCGGGTCGGGTGCGGGAAACAAAGATATTTTTAAGGATGGCCTAAGGTATAAAGTTTTTGACACTCTCCCCGTCATAACAGCTCAGGTTTGCAGTGACTTGACGTCATTTTCCATTATGACGTCATATATTGGTAGTTCAGAGAGGTAAAGGTATAAAGTGCACTGTGATATTCCATAAGGGAATCCTCAACCTACCCGCGCTTTAATTCATCGTGAGGAATGGTCTTGTAAAGTGTTGAAAAGTCATAGGTTTTGATGTTATTGATTTGGGAAAAGTTTTGCGATTTCAAGTTTACTAAAAAAATTCTACAATTCACATTTGATTGACACCAATTCTGGCATACGTAGTCGCACAGTAAGTTAGAAGTTTCCCCTTTACAGCTGTGAATATTTTTGTGAGGAGCACTGATAGGGGCTGGTAGAGCACTTACTGGATCCAGCAATGTACATGTATCTTTGTAAGTTTTTTTTTTTTGTAGTTTTGGAATCCAGTATATGTACGGTAACTCATATCCATTCGACCCATTGACTGGAATATTAAATATGTCAACAACTGAAGCATGGTTTTGGGAATTTCATCTTTTGAAAGGGCAGTTGGAGTATAAGTACGATTACCAAAAGTGGAATTAATTCCAAGTACGTTTAAAATACAGTTGTAATAATGAGCCTTACAAACAAAGACAAATGTTGTTACAAGCTTTGTCCGCTGAAACCAATATATATTACTCATGTAACCTATCAAATTCTTTTATCACTTCTAGTTTACTAAACACAGAAGGATATATGGTACGCATTTTGTTATGTCTAATGCAGGATTTTAATAGTCCTCTTATGCTTTGTACCAATTCATGTATCAAGTTCGTCTTTTTCATACTCAGCCAATCGTCTGGCATAAGCGTCGACGTAATTCAGAATAGAGATGAAGTTCTATCGGCAATTGAAAGACCGAGGTTCGCTGTATTTAGGACCTTTGAGAATAAGTGATTTGAGGTCCTCATTTTCAACTATATCAACATCACCAGTAATGACATGTCCAGCTGGACTATAGCTGAAAGATGAAGAATAAGAACACAATGGTGGATTACGTATAATATGGTCTGTATCTTGGCACTGCAAAGTTTATTTATAATTGAAAGGTTTGGTTGCAATAGTAGAAGTATAGTTGTAGGAAATACAGGGTTTGGACTTTCGGAAGAAACAACTAAACACTCAAATACTCTCAGTATTTTCCAAAAAACCTTACCAAACCAGAAATAATTCACAGACTTCCTGGAATATTCAAATACAGATAGATCAGACTAGACTTGGGTCCAAATCAATTACTGTCCTGGAAGTTAAGGACAGTTAAAATTAAAAAAAAAAAAAGAAGATGGATGAAGATAAAATGCCTTAGATTTTTTCTTCAACCCAGTCTTTCACCAAATAGTGACTTATGGCACCAGAGGCATAGTATTCGACACTGGAGAAAAAGTCACTATACCTGGTATAGTTCGGACTGTATGCCATACTGAAATAGTGCAGATGCATTTATCATATTGCAAGGAAAACAACTTCAAAACAATTGGGAAAAGTTCACTTTATGAGATTTTACGAGCTTGTGTGACCTCAAAAAGAACCAATTTGCATGACCTCGACAATATCGAAGCGGACGGAGTAGAAGCTTTTAAAAAGATCTATGCACTTATGAATACCCTCAAAATGGAAGCAGTAATAAGTGACGAGTGTGAAAAGGAACTGAACTTTGCATTGACAGCCAGCAGAATGTACATAAAAGACTGATTTTAAGCTCCACATCAACAATTCAGATTCATGTGCGGATCACTGTATCAGTTGGAGTCTGAGTGGACAGGACACCTAATTTCCAAATTCAGTGCAATCATAACCACATCCGAATTTGTGAGATGTCAAGATTGAGAGATGTGCTCTCTGAATTATCAATAAACGGACACCTGTGGGACGCGACCAGCGGCCACTCAAAACCTCACCCGACACGTTAATTACACCGTAATAGTCGGCCATATTGTCCAACGACGCGGTTTTATCACGTGATATTTTACACGAGTTAATCAGCTGTGGCGAGAGCTCATTGTTTTGAAAACACACATGCGTTTGGGTAATTAAATACTGGTCAGTTTACATGAAACTATTAAACAGATTTGTGTTTAAATTAAATGTTTTGAACTCTGTAATCGTTGTTTGTCATTTTCAACTCATTGTTGAAATGGCTTCGCCGAATGTAAAACGGAAAGTTTTAACTTTGTCTGAAAAAATCAAAGTGAAACGACGACACATTACAGGAATTGATTGTTGAGGATCCCGAATCCACTTGTGGCATCTATTTTTTTCTGTCACCATTTCGCACCAGGGGAGGTGTTCGGAGACATTTATGTTGGCATCCCAACACAGTTATAGCTCACCATGTGTCAATTTCCACTTAATACAAAACAAGAGGCCCAGACCTTATCGGTCACCTGAATACTAGTGAAAAGGTATCACTACTTTCATGGGATATGAAATCTAGAAAAAAAAATCCTATTCTGAATTCAAATGTTCAGCAACAGTAGAAAACACGATGTGTTTTTAATACTTTACTGCCCTCAAAAGTGCATACACTGATGTAAGGTTTTAAATAATAGCTGTATTAACATTAAATTTATCTGCGACAATACACCAGAGGTGGAATGCAGATTATTGGAAGAAGAATTAAAGTCATAACCCTGGGTTGTGAAATTCACCATTTTTGTACATCCTTTTCTGCTATTCGTGAGTATGCATTTAGATTTGATACAGTATCAGCAAACTTACACATATATACTAAGTTTGACTCCACCCTTACTCAGGGGAAAAATCAAATTTACAATTCTGGTAAACCACTACCTGCTCTATCCATTTAGTATCAAAAGCACAAACGAAAATTTAACATATAGACACTATATATAAAGTTAGGGCCCACCCTGGGGTCAGAACCCCTACTCCGGCGGTCATGAAATTTACAATTTTGGTAGAGGTCTTCATGCTCTACATCACTATGCATTTAGTTTTTCTTGCATGTATGTGGTTCTTGAATTTTTTTTTTAAATTGCCTAGGGCCCCAGGTGTGCTGGAGTTCTGAAATTTACAATTTAAGTCCCCCTTGTCCCAATGATGCTTCATACCAAATTTGAAAAGAATTGGACTGGTAGTTATTAAGAAGAAGTTAAAAATGTTCAATTGTTAACGCACGACGACGGAGGAAAACCAATTGCAGTAAACTCAAGTGACCTAAAAATACAGAAAAACTGGTTATAATGACAAAATGCTTCTTTTGTTAAAATCATTTGCATATATCAAGGATATTATTTTGACAGGTGAAGATAACAAAGTGATCAATCTCATAACTCCTAAGAGCAATACAAAATAGATATTTGGGCAAACACAGACCCCTGGACACACCAGAGGTGGAGTAAGTATCCACTGTAGACTGGTCACACCCGTCGTGTGGCCTGTATCCTGATCAGGTAAACGTAGTCAAAATCAGTATGCCAAGAACGGCCTAACAATAGGTATGAAACACGTCAGACAGCATTTGACCCATTGATAGGTTGTATTGACGAACTAGATCGTTATAATGACCATAGAATTTGTGAAATGCTGACGTCAATCGAGACTGTTGAAACCCCTGTACCATCAACTTTATTGTCAGTAGCTTGCCTCGATTTAAAACCTGAGCATACGCAGAACAAATTCTTCTAATCTTGCGTATTGAATCAGTTGAACATGAGAGGTATAAACACCATATACAGGTGATAATGGAATATGGGAAGTTGACGATGGAGTAGCATGACTTTGTTGTATCAATATAAAATAATGACGATTACATTACTGCAACAGTGTTAATTCTTCCCATTTGGTACAATTGTTCATAAAAAGATATCCCGAGGGGATCAAGGTTAGAATAGGTCCTCATTGCCCCTTGCTTGTTGTAAGAGGTGACTAAATGGGGCGGTCCTTCGGATGAGACCGCAAAAACAGAGGTCCCGTGTCACAGTAGGTGTGACACGATAAACATCCCTCCCTTCTCAAAGGTCATAAGCGCCGAGCATAGGCCGAAATTTTGCAGCCCTTCACCCGTTGTGGCGACGTCTCCATAAGAGTGAAAGATTCTCGAGAGGGACGTTAAACAATATTCAATCAATCAGGTTATAAATGCCCATCTTGTCAAGATTGCAATGTTTACAGTGTTGTAAGATCTCGGGGTTGATATTTCAGGGAAGCATGCATACCGTCCAGGGAACAGACCCTCTTGGTGGCCAGAAGACTTGAGATTCTGCTCATCAAATAGTTCCACTACTAGTAAGTATTGGAAATATTCAATACTTAGATATTGGTTGTGTTTATTTTAACAGAGAAATGGAGTTTAAAATGGAAATGTTTGCATCATATCATTGTGTATGATCTTTATTATATGTATTTAATGATGTATTCTTTATCTTAATTTTTCTCCATTTTTAAGTTTAAACATGAAAAAGAACGTCCTCTATCCGTCATGAGATAGGAAATAGTTTGATGGAAAGACATTATTTTTCCCTATAGAATCCAAAAGGTTAAATCTGGGGGAGATGAGGCGAGTGCTCGCATCGTTCTTGGAGAATTGCAAACACACTTATACTACTTGTACTTGTGATCTGCATATTTCAGTGTGTATTTTTCTTTCTGGTGATTAATGTTGCAGTTATAATGTAGTGTTAATAGTATATTGTTATGGTACGTTTATTATGGAAATCTTTAGTTGACTAGAATTAAAATACTAGCTTTACTTTATTTCAGTTTAAGTTTAACTATGGCCATTTTTTGTTTTTATAAAGATCAATAATTTGTAGCTAACATGTACATTTACCAGGCTTGAGTTTCGTACCCCAAACAAATCTAACTTCAGTTCATGTTCACTTTTCAACTGTCAAAATTCGAGTAATATCTCTGACTTTAGTCCAACTTTTAACTTAAGATTGTTTCGAGAATTCTACATCGGTTTCTTTTCAAGATATTTCAATATGTCTATGAATCATTAAAATTTTTTTACATTATTTAATCGGATTTGATATACAAGTTTTGACATAGAAGATTGAATTTCAAATTTATTACGTACAGTGAAATATGATATTTAGGGGGGAAACGACACAAATAAGAATGTATTACTTTAAAACTGGAAAGTTGTTAAAACAGCTGCCTTAAATTTCTAACTGTAGTCTAGTGAGTGAATTTATATTTGGTATGTTTATTAGACTAAATAATAGAAATGATTGTAAGATTACAGGATTTTAAAGGGTTATAATTAGTATTGGTTCATCATATTGTGTGCCTATAAATGGAAATCTTGCATCAATTCAGTTGCATTGTTCATTATTTGTTGTATCATTAACATTTGTGGGATTTTTTTTTTCAAATTAGAAAATATATTTACCAATTTCTACATTGAAGTATATCACTTCTTCATATTACATCACTTGAGATTCGGGTTAGAACAGGTCCTCTGTAGATCTACCCAGTGTTTGTTGTAAGAGGCGACTAAATAGGGCGGTATTTCTAATGAGACCGTAAAAACCGAGTTCCCTTGTCACAGCAGGTGTGGCACGTTAAAGATCCATCTCTGCTCCATGGCCATAAGGATTGAATATTGTTTAACGTCCCGCACGAGAATATTTCGCTCGTATGAAGACGTCGCTATTTCCAGTGTAGGGCTACAAAACTTCGGCCTCTGCCCAGCGCTTATGGCCTTTGAGCAAGGAGGGATCTTAATCGTGCCACACCTGCTGTGACATGGGACCTCGGTTTTGGCGGTCTCATCCGAAGGACCGCCCCATTTAGTCGCCTCGTACGACAAGCAAGTGGCACTGAGAACCATACGCACTGAGCATAGGCCTGAATTTTTCCAGCCCTTCACCGGTAATGGTGACGACTCCATATGAATAAAAGATCCCGTGAGGGATGTGAAAAATGTACAATCAATCACTTCATTCAGTGAAACATGTTTCAATGTTACTTTACACACCATTTATAAGAAAGAAACCTTTCAGAAAGAAATGGTCATGGCCGAGGTTAGAGCGTTCGCCCCGCATCCGGAAGGCCGGGATTCGAACCCCGGATGTGTTAGAAAAGATAGTTACAGTTCCATCGCCAAAACGTTCGACATTAGGTGTGAATGTCACGGGAGATGACGTTAAAAAAGGATGTCCCGTGTCAGAGTAGGCGTGGCACGCTAAAGAACCGTCACTGCTTAATGGCCGTATGCGCCGAGCATAGGCCTAAATGTGAAGCCCTTCACCGGTCTTGGTGACGTCTCCATATGAGTGAAAAATTCTCGAGCGAGACGTTAAGCAAGATACAATCAATCAATTAGAAAGACATGTATATATAGCATGATTGTATCGTACTTGACGTCAACAAGTGAACTCTGTCAGCAGATCTTGTTATACACAGTTGCGGCAAATACGCAACATCAGAAAATATTTAACAACAGAAGCTACCAACTCTCCAGTTACATCAAGGTTAGATTACTGTAACGCTCTCCTGGTTGGTGTTCCAAAGAAAGTCCTGAGCAAGCTCCAACATATTCAGAACACTGCAGTTCCGTGGGGATCCGGGTTAGATTAGGTCCTCAGTACCCCCCTTGCTTGTCGTAAGAGGCGAATAAATATGGCGGTCCTTCGGATGAGACCGTCGAAACTGAGGTCCCGTGTCACAACAGGTGTGGCACGATAAAGACCCCCTCCCTGCTCAAAGGCGATACGTGCCTAGCATAAAGATTGTAGCCCTTCACCGGCAGTGGTGAAGTCTCCTTATGATCTCATAACTTCTGAAATGAATTAATCTTTCATTAATCTAGGCTTTCTTCTTTGGGGGAGTATTGTTGTTATTTCCATCAACACATTTAATACGTTTAGTAGCAGCTGCCATATTGTTTATTTCAAAGCATTACAATGATCGAGATTGTATAGATATAAACTATGCAAACAAACGTAGTAACGACAATAGCCTAGGTCACGCAAGCCGTTTGACTTTCCACTCAAGCACCTTGGAGCGTTCTATTTAAAAATATTACACCGCGTGGGGGCGCTATCGAAAAACGGAAATGGCGACACCGAAGAAAACAGAGCACAGCTGTTGTTCCAAATGTCAGTTTATGTGTCGCTTGTTCTTAAGAAAACAAACGTTGTGTTTTTGCAACTTCGAAACTTGGTCCTTCATTAGAGAAACCAGTGACGATATGACCAGAATTATGCTGACTTCACGAGAACTAGTATTACTATGCAGGTCTTCTTCAAACATTGCGGTAGAATCGTATACAATAGCGATTTCCCATAGCCTGTTGGTAATGCAAGGTGAAGATAACGAACAGTGATCAATCTCATAACTCCTACAAGCAATACAAAATAGATAGTTGGGCAAACACGGACCCCTGGACACACCAGAGGTGGGATCAGGTGCCTAGGAAGAGTAAGCATCCCCTGTTGACCGGTCACACCCGCCGTGAGCCCCATATCCTGATCAGGTAAACGGAGTTATCCGCAGTCAAAATCAGTGTGCCAAGAACGGCTTAACAATCGGTATGAAACACGTCAGACAGCATTTGACCTAATGCGAGATTGTCTTGACGAACTAGATCGTTATAACGACCATACAATTTGCGAAATGCTGACTTCTATCGAGATTGTTGAAATCCCTGTACCATCAACTTGTTTGTCAGTAGCTTACCTCGATTTAAAAACTGACTACCCAGAACAAGCTCTTGCATATCGAATCAGTTGAGATATATAAACACCATATGCAGGTGGTAATGGAATATTGCTACATAAATGTGGGAAGTTGACGATGGAGAAGCTGAAAGCATCCCGTCTGTCATACAGTTGAGTTGTTAGTTTGCCGTTAATGTCTACTTTCAATAAAATATCTTAAGTATGAAGCAGAAGTGGACGACTCTGTGGTGTCCTTTATTTCCAGCTCACAGGGATATATCAAATCGACATATGAATGAAAGCTATCATTGTTAATAGACAAAACGTCATCGATATATCTAAAAGTCGAATTGAAGGTCACAGCGAGAGATTTTTTCTTCTCACGTAGAAGTTTTTGAATAAATTCTGCTTCATATGAATATAAAAACAGGTCAGCTAACAAAGGAGCACAAATCGTGCCCATGGGAATTCCAACAGACTGTTGGAAGATATTGTCAATGAGGAACTCTAGCATATTTTTTATTTCAACTTCAGAGTACTTGTGCGTGGAATCAGAGTGGTGTTTAACAAAGTAAGTTTTTGAATGACTGATCACTAGATATGAATATTTCCGTTTTCCGTTTTTGTTGAAGAAGCAACTGTCTATGATGTCAAAAAGTCTAGTCTTTAATTTATCGTGAGGAATGGTCGTGTATAGTGTTGAAAAGTCATAGGTTTTAATACTATTGATTTGGGGAAAATTCTGTGATTTCAAGTTTACTAAAAGTTCTTTAGAATTTTTTAGAATCCACATTTGATTAACACCACTTCTGACATATGTAGTCGCACAGTAAGTTTGAAGTTTCTCCTTCACAGCTGTTAACATTTTCGTGAGGAGCAAAGATAGGGGCTTGGTAGAGCACTTACTGGATCCAGCAATGTATCTTTGTTTGTAAGGGTTTTTATGTAGTTTAGGAATCCAGTATAGGTACGGTATCGGTAATACTGCCAACACGTCTGACCTATTTGCTAATTTAAGTAAACACTCTTTCTGTAAAGGTTTCAGCGAGAATTCGAATTTTAAATCTGATAAAACTTTGTTTATCTTCTGTTCGACTGCGTCCGTCATCGTTAGGCATCAACCAATGAGCTGCTTTATCAGAATTCGGATAAGCCTCGTTATGGAGTGTAAATGTTTATCGTAGAACACTGCATTGACAAACGTGTAGGTGACCTAGACTATAACGACAATAGCTTGTTTATTTTAAAAGTAAAAACCAATGACGGACAGCTCTTAAAATTTCGAAATGTCAAATAAGCGAAAATCGGAAGATGAACAGTGAAATTGTAAGGCGTATTTTCGGCCCTAAAATCGTACGCCTTACGCCAAAATCATGGAATTGGCAGCTCAGTTCCGTGGGCGTCCGGGTTACAATCGGTCCTCAGTACCCCTTGCTTGTCGTAGAAGGCGACTAAATGGGGTGATCCTTTGGATGAGACCGCAAAGACCGAGGTCCCGTGTTACAGCAGGTGTGGCACGATAAACAGCCCTCCCTGCTCAAAGGCCATAAGCACCGAGCATAGGCCGAAATTTTGCAGCCTTTCACCGGCAGTGATGAAGTTTCCATATGAGTGAAATATTCTCGAGAGGGACGTTAAACAATACTTAATCAATCAATCCAAAATGAATACAAAATTTAGAGTAGGACAAACACGGACCCTTGAAACACCAGAGGTGAACTCGGGTAGAGGAGTAAGCATCGAATAAAGCGCATTCCTAACCTTGAACGGGTCTGTTAATATGTAAGAAGATCAGAGGCAACGCATCAGTTGTTTTCTATGGCATCCAAGAAAGCTGCGTGGTGAAAATGGATCTTTCAGTCACTGCTGAAGCACAGAAGGGCCAATGCAGGTCAATTTATGGCAGACTATTTCTTCAGCAGTGGCCAGTGTGTGCTCATCCAGTAACTAAAGTTTGCGATGTTATCCTGTAAAAAAAATGCACAATTAGCATTTACTTTGAAAAAAGTGTATTCTTTAGGAACTGAAGGGATTGTGGTATGTGGTTTTCGGTTTGTTGAAGTACAATAAACTCCACACATCGAGATGTACATTTCCAAACTGAGATCGGGATCATTTCAACCAGCTGAGGGTATAACCAATCTGTTAAAGTAAAATTGATTAATATCGGTGGTCAAACTTAACAAATCTTCAGATAGACTTGTCTTGCCCCAACGTCACTTGACAAATATTCAAATTTAATACCTCCACTGCGTGGCCAAATCAAAGCAATTTTCAATTGTAATTAAACTTGAAACTTAGACCAGATGTTTTGCAATAGCGGGTCCCGTGGGGATCCGGGTTACATTAGGTTCTCAGTGCTCCCTGCTTGTCGTTAGGCGACTAAATTGGGGTTGTCCTTCGGATGAGACCGCTAAAACCAAGGCCCCGTGTCACAGCAGGTGTGGCACGATAAACTTCCCTCCCTGCTCAATGGCCATAAGCGCCGAGCATAGGTCTAAATTTAGCAGCTCTTCACAGGCAGTGGTGACGTCTCCTGATGAGTGAAATATTCTCGAGAGGGACGTTAAATATTAAACAAACGATCAATCGAATAGCGTAATGTAGAAGCAAAAATTTCGCTTGCGTTGAAACCGAGTCATTGAAGAGGACGGAATAAATCAACCAAAAGTACATTGTGTGGACTTCGGGTGTGGAGTTCTTGTTCCATGTCCTTTCCAGAATTTTTTACTCGTATTGAGACGTAAACAGGTACAAGTTCACTGGTCATGGTCATAGCAATGGTGGTTGTCTGTTTTATAAGACGGGACTTATTATCATATGACATCGTCCGTCTGTCTTCCCGGACGTTGTAGGCAAAATAGAAAGTGGACTATTACGCTCCAGGATCTGACAACTTGGTATGTTTGATCATTATGATGAGAGAAAGACGTATAAGCTTTTTCAAGGTCGTTGTAACAGTTTATATGGAAACATTGTAGGCAGGATACAGACCGAACTGATCTTGCAACTCCGTATCTTTAAACACCAAGATCAGTATGCATATTGTTTTTCAAGGTCAGAAGTCAAGATCGTAATATCAGTTAACAGGAAAGGCAACCCAAAAGATTTTTACATGATAAATGGTAGGATTAATCATATGCTTAATATTTGTCATACAATTCTGTTGATATATGGCCTAGATATGCTTCAGAACTAATTTGAAAACGTCAAAAATTTAAATTCTCGCTATCTATAGAGGCTGCCATGATGTGCAACTCTTTTGTATTCAAGACCACAAAAATCATCCACAGGTGCTTGGGTTCAGCCCCCCCCCCTTTCCGAATAAGCTACACGAGTTGATTTAATTTTTTTTTTTCCTGGAAAATATTTCTAATGCATGTCAACAACGTCTTGTATACCCATAACTCCAAAATAAGTCCTTAAAAAGAAATAAATAAAAAAAAAAACCCACCCTGGTTATTATAACAGAACTTAAAATAACCAGTGGCCTAGGGTATTGTTTTTAAAAAGGGGTTATTTTGAATTATTTTGGACTCAATAGGTAAGCAAGACGTTGTTGACATGCATTCGACATATTTTCAACAACAAAAAATTAAATCAACCCATGTAGCTTATTCGGAGGGGGCTGAACCCAAACACCTGCAAGATCATCAATGTGGTAGATCTTACGAATAAATAAGGTTGATGCCTTCCTGACAAGCAGTTAATTACACTAATGCGAAGGGGGTGTTGAAAAAGGTCATTTTTTGAAACCAAGCGTTTTGAAAAGAAAAGCCTACGTAACCTGTAGAACCATCATTTGCGTAATGATAAATTGAGGTTCCGAGACATTTGTATGCAGAACGTGTACCATCTGCCTGGTCTGTGACTCGACTGAACGTCTTCTTTTCTCAATTTCTTCTTGAGATTGATTGATTGTATCTTGCTTAACGTCTCGCTCGAGATTTTTTCACACATATGGAGACGTCACCAAGACCGGTAAAGTGCTTGAAATTTAGGCCTATGCTCGGCGCTTACAGCCATTGAGCAGTGAGGGTTCTTTAGCGTGCCACACCTACTGTGACACGGGTCATCTGTTTTTAAGGCAATCCCCGAGGACTCGTGACATTCACATCTGATGCCGAGCGTTTGGCGATGGAACTGTCACTACCTGTTTTAACGACTTAGGTTTGTCGCGGCTGGGATTCGAACCGCGGGGCGAACGCTCTAACCTCGGTCATGGGCCAGTAACACATTACCTCTCCCCTCTAGGGATTTTTCTACACTATGATTTTTAGAGAGTTTGATAAATTTATGTTGGGGCGAAAAACGTACTCAAATCTATACGACTCCAAAGTTAACTGTTCGTGACTGGTCATGTTTACAGTGCTGCTGATGAAATAGACGGTGTCATGTCATAACTTAAACTGCAATGGCCACTATCTTAGCGGGCGAGTAAATTAAAATTCACGATAGATTAATATTGATTTATTTGTTAAGCAAGGATTTTTGTTGTTAAAGACTGTCAATTATGATATCAGTAAGTGATACTTTATGCATAAAAGCAAATATGTGGTTAAGGTTGCCTTTCTCTTTAATGGGAAAACTTTTTTGGCAAAATACAGACCAAACTATTGAAGTTAGGACCGTACAACTTCTCGTGCCAAGTGGAGGATGCCGTTCGTTCTTCAAGGTCACAGCATCACTTAAAAGGAAAACATTTTAGGCAGGATACCGACCGAACCATTGGGTTAGGACAATTAAAGTTGGAACACACATGGATGCCAAAGAAAGGATGCCTATTGTTTCGCATGCTCAAGGTCGCAGTATCATTTAATAGAAAGATCTTGTTGTCGTTTCGTATAGATATTGCCCTGAAATCTAGACTAAGGCTTCCCCTCAGAGGAATATGCAAGGTGAAGATAACGAACAGTGTGATCAATCTCATAACTCCTACACGCAATACAAAACAGACAGCTGGGCAAATACGGACCCCCGGACACATCAGAGGTGGGATCAGGTGCCTAGGAGGAGTAAGCATCCCCTGTATATTTTACGTTTTAGTTGGATTGGTACATGACAAACCTCAGCGCCATTACCATAGTACGAATTGTTTATTGTACGAGTTTTTTTGTTGTTCGATTATTATTCATTCGTCTATTACAAGTTATACGACACAGCATTGTTTGTGGTGTTTATATTTCGATTGGGTATCGCATCAGTCTGGCGTGGTGGCAGCGGTTAAAAGAATCAACGTCCCCGTGGGTAATGAACACAGATATTTGTCAAAAGAAAAATAATTCCATGACATATCTTTACTCTGTCGTACCATATTTAGTCAGAGGGAACTCGGTCTGAGTGTTGCGATTCGTGACCAAAATAGTTACTGTGGACCCGTCTAAATGAAACTAGTACACACCACATAGATAACTGCACAATGGCAACTGTTCGTGCTCCCAAACAATGGAGCCTCACAAAAATTGAGACAATAACTTCATTTGAAAGCTGGCGACAAAATCTAGTATATTCTCTATCATTAGACAACAACTTTGCCCCTTTTCTGTTGAGTGGTGAAAAATGGGATAGGAAAACAAAAGAAATCACCTCATCGTGGATTTGTTGATGATGAAAATGTACCAGAGGCTCGTCGTCGTACAAAGGAACAAAAAGTTGACATGCTTGAAATTCTACTTGGTCAAATTGCTAATTATGCACCCATAATATCGCGTAATACCATTGTCAAAAACTCAACTTCAATAGACAGCATATTGCAGGCGATTCGCCTTCATTATGGCTTTCAAACTTCAGGTGCACATTTTCTGGATTTCGCATGCATTAAAAAACTCCAATCAGATGAACGTCCAGAGGACCTTATCAGCTCATAGTTGCCTTCATCGAGGATAATTTGTTACAACCCGAGTCTGACATTTCTCACCATGGTGAAGTTGTACTGGAAGAAGAACTTACTCCCACGTTAGAAAATTTCGCGGTTCTTACTTGGCTAAAATTGATTCATGATGACTTGCCAAAACTTGTGAAACAGCGATATGGAACCGAGCTACGCTCAAGGACACTCACTTCTATTCGTCCTGAAATATTCCAAGCCCTTAACACGTTAATTGAGGAACTTCAATCTTCTGAAGATGCTATGGTGATGCGTACCATCGCAAACACATACACTAAAAATAGAAGTGTGCCAAGCGTAAACATAAATCGGAATCGCTCTCCATCTTGCCCTATATGCAAAGCTGCAGGCCGACCGAATAAACATTTCTTGAACATATCTACCAGCCGAAGACAAAAAGTACCTCATGAAAGCCAGACAAATCTCGGAGGTATATGACGTTCCTGGTGATTCTGATGAGGACAGCGGATACAACGTCAACACTCAATCTGAGCCAACATTTTCAGATCCTAAGCATGCTGAGTCACTGCAAATCTTGTTCAGATTGAACAGTCACCATATTTAGATGTTTTCCATGGTCATGACACAGTCAGACTGACTATAGACTCAGGTGCAACTGGTAATATGATGCGAACATCATGTGCACATTATCTCGGCATCAGAGTAAGTAAAGGAACGCAAGCTGTTCGTCAAGCAGATGGATTGTCTCACTTGAAAGTCGTAGAAGTACGCACAGTATTTGTCTTTGATAAACATAAAATTTACTTTGAAGGCTTGGCTGTAGAAAACCTTGACGTGGATGTGCTTGTGGGAATCCCATGTATGAGAAGTAATGATATTGCCATTCGACCGACTAAACATGAAATTCGTATAGGGGACAGCTATGTCTACACTTACAATGCTCATAAGAATTCATTGCGTCATTCTGTTTGCCGGGCTGAAGTTTTACGTGCTCCAGAGACACCAACAACAGTGTGGCCAGGACAATTTGTCGAAGTTGATGTCCCAGTTTACTTACCTCAGTCAAATGGTACTTTTGCCTTAGAACCCCGTACAGACTGCGCACCTCACGACCAATGGATTTCACCCATGTTGCTAACTAGTGTCAATGGCAAAGTCCGTGTACCAAATCTTATACAGTTTCCCCAGCGACTTGGAAAACATGAACATTTTGTCATCTTCGTCTCACTGACATAGTTAAAAACATTGATGCTAATACCCAACCTTCTGTTATGAAACCTTCAACACCTTCTATCAAAAGTGTAATCCACTCACCTGGCGTAGATGCAAGGTGAAGATAACGAACAGTGATCAATCTCATAACTCCTACAAGCAATACAAATTAGATAGTTGGGCAAACACGGGCCCCTGGACACACCAGAGGTGGGATCAGGTGCCTAGGAGGAGTAAGCATCCCCTGTTGACCGGTCACACCCGCCGTGAGCCCCATATCCTGATCAGGTAAACAGAGTTATCCGCAGTCAAAATCAGTGTGCCAAGAACGGCTTAACAATCGGTATGAAACACGTCAGACAGCATTTGACCCAATGCGAGGTTGTATTGACGAACTAGATCGTTATAACGACCATAGAATTTGCGAAATGCTGACTTCAATCGAGACTGTTGAAATCCCTGTACCATCAACTTGTTTGTCAGTAGCTTACCTCGATTTAAAAACTGACTATACCCAGAACAAGCTCTTGCATATCGAATCTGTTGAGATATATAAACACCATATGCAGGTGATAATGGAATATTGCTACATAAATGTGGGGAGTTGACGATGGAGAAGCTGAAATCATCCCGTTTGTCATACAGTTGAGTTGTTAGTTTGCCGTTAATGTCTACTTTCAATAAAATATAGATGTTGATCCTGATAATCAGCTACCTAAGGATGTTGTTTCCCAATTTCGTTCCACTTTGAGGGAATTTGATGACGTGTTTGATCCTAATTTCAAGGGATAAAATGGAGTTGTGGGTCCATTCGAAGCCATTGTAAACATGGGCCCGGTGCAGCCCCCTCAACGCAAAGGCCGCTTACCACAATACTTTAGAGGTCAACTTCAGGAACTACAAGATAAGTTTGACGAACTTGAGAACATTGGCGTTTTCCACAAGCCAGAGGATCTAGGTATCATCGTAGAGTATCTAAATCCATCATTCCTGGTAAAAAAAAAAAAGCTAATGGAGGATTTCGATTAGTCACTGCCTTCGCAGATGTAGGCAGATATGCAAAACCCCAGCCATCCTTAATGCCAAACGTAGTCAGCATCTTGAGACAAATCGCACAATGGCCATACATTATAACTAGTGATCTTACCAAAGCATTCCATCAGATTCCTCTTTCGAGGAGCTCGTTGAAATACTATGGAGTTGTCACCCCATTCAAAGGGGTCCGGGTGTACACCCGATGTGCAATGGGTATACCGGGTTCTGAGACGGCTCTTGAAGAGCTCATGAGCAGGGTACTTGGTGACCTCATTCAAAAAGGGACCGTTGTCAAACTGGCAGATGACCGTAACTGCGGTGGAAACACACCGACAGAACTACACAGCTACTGGCGCGAATTACTGTCTGCTTTACAAAAGTGTGGTCTACATTTAGGTGCCTCAAAAACGGTAATTGCTCCAAAGCAGATATCTGTACTTGGATGGATATGGAAAAACGGCACAATACCAGCTAGTCCCCATCGCATTTCCACTCTTGCCTCATGCGATAAACCAACTAATGTCACTGGGATGCGCTCTTTCATTGGGGCCTTCCGTATTCTTAGTCGTGTCTTACCAAATTCTGCGAACATAATAAGCTCACTGGAAAACGAGATTGCAGGTAGGGAATCGAAGGATTCTATTCTTTGGACAAACTCGCTTTTAGATCACTTTCAAAAGGCCTTAAAGGGTTTTTACCACGATTTTTAATGTAATTAAAATCAGAAGGAGTAACCTTAATAAAGCACGTTTCTGCTGTTATATTGTTTCATTACTCCCAATAATTGATACAAACATGCATTTTATCTGCATATATTCAAAGCTTCCGCTTCTCAAATCGTCACTAATGAGCTATCTAGTCACGTGATACGTCATACGTGTCAATGTGCTGCAGCAGCTATGTATGTGTGTGTGAATAGATTCTACTGAAAGTCATCAATTATACAGAATGGATTGTTAATGTTCCGACATCGATGACATCCCGTTAGTATTTAATATTCCGCCATACATATTTGAACCTGCCGCTGAGCTGAATCTTAAAGAAATTCCATCAGCAAACATTTATATTAGCCTAATACTACATCGACATTGGCCACTCCGACGGAGATCCCGCTCACAGAAAGGATGGAACGTTTTCAACTTTTGGTAAATATCTGAATGACACATTTCGTTTGCAAACATTTTGACTGTGTTCCCTTGTAGATCATAATATTTTTAAAGCATTAGAGGTCTGTATATGTAGAGTGTAACATGCATTAGCCAATGCTAATCTAATTAAAATCAGTTCTTCTCTAACCGTTACACTGGAGAAGGTAGAGAAGATTTACTTTTAATTAAATTGATGCATTGACCTACAATGTGTCGAAGGAAACAGTCGATTTACGGATATCGATTTAATTTATAATTTTATTTTTCAAAGGGGGGGGGGGGGGGCGGATTTTAAAATTACCAATCTGATGAAAATCTATCGACTTCTTAAATCGTATAGTGTGTGTTAGAGAGAGTGTGGGGGGGGGGGGGGGGGAGGAAAAATGGGGCCAATAGTCGTAACCTCTACCTTATAATCGTCCCTCTCATTACTTTAAAAAATATAGGGGGGGGGGGGGGGGGGCTGTCATTCATTATATTGTTGCAATTTTTTTCACCATGTTTGCACGCACCGTCATTTTTAAAAATAAAGCCGCCGTATTTCAGCATTTTTGACGATTATTAAGTGGCATTTTTTCGACTTTTTCATTTTCTTACTATTTTAATCTGGGGGTGGGGGATAGTCTGATAGACCGTGTAGTCATTTCGTACATGGTGTCAATACTCAAAACTTCAAGCCGGGGTGGGGGGGGGGGGCAATATATCGTTGCATATGAAATCACAGGGGCTAAGCCCGTTTTGGGCCCGAACTCTGTGATACCATAAATATAGAAAGGGGTCTAACTCTGGCACACATAAAAAACTAACCACTCACTTCAAATGCCTAAAAAATCGTAAACTAGATAAGCTATGCGTAATTTGTCGTTTTCCTTGCATAGAAGAAGAACATTATTAAAGTATGAGGAAGTAAGTAACGTATAATTGATGTGAAATTTTAATTGACAGGTCCGAAATCTTCCACACTAGTCTGAATTTCGCTGCTGTCATAGGCGAGAAACAACTCCGTGACCTGGACCGGTAAATGTCCTAGTAAAAATAAACAAGTGAAATCGAGAGAACGATGACGTATATC
Source organism: Ostrea edulis (assembly GCF_947568905.1). Classification (NCBI taxonomy): domain Eukaryota; kingdom Metazoa; phylum Mollusca; class Bivalvia; order Ostreida; family Ostreidae; genus Ostrea; species Ostrea edulis. The sequence goes on from NC_079171.1 coordinate 35,403,988, forward strand.
TTTGTTATTTTAAGAACCTGTGACTTGAAATTTGGCATGTAAGTAGTTAAAACATAATCTATGCAAGGAAAACGACAAATTACGCATATCATACATAGTTTAAGATTTTTTTAGGCATTTGAAGCGAGTGGTTAGTTTTTTATCTGGGTCAGAGTTGGACCCCTTTCTATATTTATGGTATCACACAGTTAGGCTCCAAAACGGGCTTACCCCCTGTGTATGAAATCAAAGGTGCATATATATAAAAAAGTGTATGCTACACAGAAATTTCTGTGTGGTTGCCAGACCCACGGCGACTTCAATGATTACCTCAATATACCTGGTAGGCTATAAGAGTTCTCAAACTGAAGGCAGTCTCTGATTATGTCCAGTCTGAAGGACAACGAGCCTGTTAATTTGTAAACAGAAATGTCGATATCATGAATTAAATGTATTAGAATGCAATATGTAAGTTCGTCATTGAAGATGGTTTTCCGTTGGTTTGAAGTATTTCTAAATTAGTTCTAAGTTTACAAAATTTCTCCGACTTGCCTCGTTGGTAAAAGTAAAGAAACTCTTCTTTTTTGTGCTGATTATTACAGCTATATACTGTACAACACAATATAATCGGACTTGTAACTGTTGAATCTCTCCATTTTGTATCAATAGCCTGCTGTATGTGCTGTTCACAACTTGTTTAAATGTTTTCATGCTTGCTCGTTTCACCGCGATTGACACGTATGACGTCACATACTAATGGCGCGAAAATCTCTAACGAGAATATGCATATCTGGCTTTTTGCACTTTCGAAACAAAATAATCACTAAAGCACGCTCTATATCGAAAAAAATAATAATAGCACGATTCAAAACGCCACATTTTCATATAAATTTACAAACAATAAAAATCGTGGTAAAAACCCTTTAAAGCACTGCAAAACCATCACGCTACCCAAAGCAAGTGATCAACTTTGGATTGTCACAGACGGTTCTGTAAAACAACATGGTCTTGGTGCAACCCTTTACATTGGAAGGAATGACAAAATGTTACTCAGCGGATTTTTTAGTGCAAAGGTACGAAACAGACAGGTGACATGGCTCCCATGTGAAGTTGAAGCCCTGTCCATTTCCACTGCCGTAAAACACTTTGCACCGTATCTTGTTCAATCTATCAATAAGACATGTGTATTAACAGATAGCAAGCCTTGCGTGCAAGCGTATGAAAAGTTATGCCGTGGTGAATTCTCGACTAGTCCCCGCGTTTTGACATACCTTTCAACTGCTAGTCAATATCATGTCTCTATTCGTCATGTCAGTGGTGTATCAATATTGCCATCTGACCATGCTAGCCGAAATGCTCCAGATTGTTTTGATTCTTCCTGCCAAATCTGTAGCTTCGTGCACCAATCTGAGGTAGCAGTTGTGCGGCCCGTCAACATCATTGAGCTCACAAATGGATTTGTGCGCTTACCATACACAAACCGATCTGCTTGGTTCCAAATTCAGTCTGAGTGCTCTGATTTACGACGTACTCATGCTCACTTAAAGCAAGGCACTCGACCATCTCGTAAACTCACCAACATCAAGGATGTTAAACGATATCTTCAATTGGCTAGCATTGACAAGGATGGGCTTCTGGTTACTCAAAGTACCGATCCATTCTCAACGAAACAGACCCGTATCATAGTCCCAAGACAGGTGTTGCCAGGACTCCTATTGTCCTTACATCTAAAACTAGACCATCCAACAGCTCATCAACTGAAATTTGTCTGCCGTCGTTACTTCTTCGCCCTTGACATAGATCAGGCAATTGACCACATGAGCGCAAACTGTCACACATGCTTATCACTCAAGAAGTGTCCGAAAATATCCCCACCACAAGTTTCATATGCCCCCCCCCCCCCCCAAATGCCATAGGGATTTCTTTCGCAGCAGATGTCATTCGAAGAGAGAGGCAAATGATTCTTCTAATTAGGGAATGCGTTACTTCCTACACAGTATGTATGTTGATACCGGATGAGCAAAACGTCACTCTTAGAGATCACTTGATCCAGATGTGTGCTGCCCTTATACCACTTGATGGACCTCTTGCTGTTATTCGCACTGATGCTGTTCCGGGATTTGTAGCTCTTACCAAGGATGAATTATTGGCTAAACACCGCATATCAATCGAAATCAGGAACCGCAAGAATCAGAACAAAATCCAGTTGCAGAAAGAGCTGTACAAGAACTTGAAGATGAAATTCTACGGCGTGAACCAAACTGTCGATCAGTTACACCTCTCTTTCTTGCAATAGTGACTGCAGGTCTTAACAGTAGGATTCGATCAAGAGGCCTGTGAAATGATGATGCAACGAGATCAATTCACATGTGAACAACTCCCCATAAATGACCGTGATCTCATCTTAAAACAAAATGAGTCTCGAAAGGCCAATCATCCTTATAGCGAACAGTCAAAGGCTTCAAATAATTTCTTCGAAAAATCACCAAATCTTCATGTGGGTGATCTTGTGTACCTATACTCTGACAGAAATAAAACATCAGGACGCAACAGATACGTGATCTCTTCTGTTGAGGAGGGATCTTGGTGTAATATTAGGAAATTCTCCTGTTCACAGCTCCGCCAATTATCGTACCGTGTGCGTCAAAGTGATTGCTATCGTATACCTGCTCCACCAGTCAATTTCAATTTGCCGCTATACATGACGAAGGTGATATTGACGCCATCAATCATGCAGAACGTGATGACGCCACAATCAAGTGGAACCCAATACTTCTGCTACTGTCACTCCAGCAAATCCGCCTAATCCTCCTATGATACCGCCAATCATATCCACTCCGCCTCCTTACCTTCCATCAGTCGCATCAAGTCCGACCACAACTGATGACCATATCAATGATGACAGTATCTCATCACCGCCAGACAACGTTTCGAACACCCGCCATTCTCAGCGCATGAGGAAGAAACCCGCTTACCTAAATGATTATGTTCTTGATTGATTTGTTGTTTATAGTGTGAGGGGCAGACTAATCCCCACATATCTGAGGGAAGTCTACCCTGTGAAGGTATAGCTATTTTGGTTTCATTATTTTTGTATAATAATTACACCTATGTCAATCTGTTAAGTAACAGTATATTAATTCATATTCCTCATGTATCAGGATTCTCTTTGTTAACAATAATGCGTCTGTAACCACAAAAGACTATGAAAGGACATGTAAAGAGATGAAAGTGGTGACGGCATTACCATAGTACGAATTGTTTTTGTTTTTGTTCGATTATTATTCATTCGTCTATTACAAGTTATACGACACAGCATTGTGTTTGTGGTGTTTATATTTCGATTGGGTATCGCATCAGTCTGGCGCAGGGTAAAAGTAGGTGTAAAAAAAACCCACCAACAACATTCTGTTATGAATACAGGTGTTGCCCTGAAATTCCGTTACAACCTCCCCCACAGAGATATACATAATCACTTCAAACTTCAAACCGCAGCGGTGGTCTAGATGTTAGAGCGTTCGCCCCGCATGCGTAAGGCCGGGGCTCGAATACCGGCTGCGACATACCTAAGTCGTTAAAACAGGTAGTGACAGTTCCACTGCCAAACGTTCGGCACCATATGTGAATGTCACGGGTCCTCCGATATAAGTTGAAAACGGGTGATCCCTGTCACAGTAGGTTGATTGATTTAATGTTTCCGTCACACTCAACAATTTTTCAGTTATCTGGAGGCGCCCAGTATTTATTGGTGGAAGAGATAATCCAGATACAATGTACCCCACCGACCTTCCCAAAGTAAACTGGGAAACTTTCTCATCAGCGCGAGCGGGATGCGAACCCACACCGAGAGGTCGTGATTTGAGCGCGATGACACGCTAAAGAACCACCACTGCTTAATGACCGTAAGCGCCGAACAAAGGCCTAAATTTGAAGCCCTTCATCGGCTGTAACACGGGACCTCGTTTTTAGCGGTCTCATCCGATGGACCACCCCATTTAATCGCCTCTCACGACAGGCAAGGGGTTCCGGTGACCTATTGTAACCCGGATCCCCACGGTATTTATCAGAAGTCCAGAGAGATGGACATAATGCAGATATCTAGAACAAAGTAAATAAAGTAGAAGATAACAATCCAGAATACACTTTAAAGAAGTTCAAACAAGGACACCTGTCTATTGTGTGAATATATAGGAACGGGATATTGAGTGAAAGGAAAAAACAAAAGGAAGGAAATTACTTTTCCGGAGATTCAAGAAATCGCGAATTTTCTGTTTTGTTTACAATTTTTGTATTTTATTTTTACATTTCTACATGTATAGCCTGTTTCAAACCTTTGACAGTGATTACACCTTCGTTATTTAAAAGTTAGAAAATTGGCTTTAAAAAATGGAAGCTCCGTGTCACGGCAAGTGTTGATTCATTAAAAAGAACACTCAATGGCTACGGTCTCAAGCGCTAAACATTGGTCACAATCTGTGCTACAGATGGCGTCTCAATATGAGTGAAAATTTTCGAAGGGACAACACAAAACCCCACACTAATACTATGTGAAAAATACCTATGCATTAAGATTACTAGATTAATGACAAAGAAGTGTAGCGCTTTTGCTGAAGAAACGACCGACTCGGAAATCTAAAAGGAAAGTAATAGACTGGAGTGTTATTTTTAAATACAAGGCCAACGTTTTTAATGTTTCGTTAACCAAGATAAATAACTGCTGCAGTTTGCATTACTGACGTTTATATGAGTCATGTATGTGGAATGATGAACAGTACAATAGTTTCATATATGCATTCATATCACACAACCCTTTTACATGACATTACTTAGCTCACTGCCTTTTTCTGACATGGCTGCAACGTCTTTCATCCGTTCATTTGCCTTTGGGTGATTATTCGAATGTTTAGCTTTGCCTAAATATCATATGACCCGACACTTGCTACATGAGTTTTTATTTAGATCTACTTTTGAGAAGTTAAACTGTATAACAGTTATTTTCCTCCCTTGACCTATTTTTACCTGTTACATGCTGTGCAGTTGTGCCCCTTCCCATGAAGTATTTGTTTAGCTGTTCGTCAGCCACAATACGGTTTGAAAATCCGCTGCACACAAGAACAGGCTAGTGTAAACAAACGAAACTACAGTGATCTCAGAATAAATTCCTTTTCTTTTTAATAGTCGTAACTTCCAAAAATTGGAAGTTATGATGAAAATGACTAATGTTTCATAAATTATATGTATCACATTTATACCCCCCTCCCCCAAATGAAGAGCAAAAAAAAAAAATTGGGAAAGATTGGACTTGAACTCGTAATTTATGCTTTAAGTGTAAGATTACCAAGCACCTAAACCACAAGGCCACATTTTAGCCAATTTCAATAAATGGACTTATGTACATTCATACTCAAGTAAAACAATTTCTGGTTTAGGGTGGCCCTTTGCAACAGTATCACTCTATATAATCACGGCGATGTTTATGTTTATCAAATAAAGATACTATCAACATATATTTTTATTGAGTAATTTGGGTAAACACAGTGATAAACTGAGATTGTTTAGCAGAATATTTGTAAAAAAAAAAATGACATTCAATAAAAAGGAGTTTATGTAGGCGAAATTGCATACCATATGCGCTATACATGTACTTTTTTAACACATTATCTGATTGATTACAATAAATGGATAAACAGATCTTTATACATCTATACCAGAAGAAAAATTGCTTAAATGTTCAAGCGTATTGATTACTACCGTTAAAATGTTTATTACAATCAGTATTTATAATAGAAATATTACTCATTATTAACTTACCAAAACCACTGTCTGGAATATAGTTGCGGAGTATATGGTTTGGTTACCAATCTGATTAAAGCAACGTGCATATTCACACCTCAAATACTGAACACTGATGAATCGTTTGCTTCTCTGCAACAAGTCGTCTCTGGGGAACCATATTTCCCAATAAAAAAAAATTCGGTTATTTTCATTGTACTTTTTTTTTTAAAGAAACGTGAAACTTTCCTAACGGTTCCAGTTTCGAGTTACATCATATTTTATGTATAATTTCTAAATTAGCACAGGAAATTACGGGGGGAAAGATGGCGAGCACTGTAGAGAAGGTAACAGAGAAAAAAACGAGGAATAGACACGTCCACAGCGAGAGGGTGAAACGTTAGACATCGGAGCGTCATCGATACTGTGTACATGAGATGACACGAGTTTCAGTTTGTAAATTAATCTCTTATTACAAAATATTAATTAATATCTAACGGTTTGGTGGCGATCCCTTTCCGTTGTAGACATATTTCTAACATTTAACTCGCGATTCGGGTAGCAAGAATCGATTTAATAGACACCATCTCGGAATAGAAAGTTACGTCTTATGAAATTGACACAGTAAGTATCGACCATCACCTAGATATCTCCCTTATGCATATAGCTCTGATCCTTGGACGAATTTGGCTCCGGTTTTTTTTTTTGGGGGGGGGGGGAGGAGGCACTCTAGTCTTCCTTTTAGCTGTTATTTGTCATTTTGAATTTCCAAAATTGCAGCTTGAGCATCGCTGAAGAGACATTTGTCGAAATGCGCATCTGGTGCATCAAAATTGGTACCTTATAAGTTTTACATTATTGAATGTACACCGCATGTTACTGTAGTAGATATGAAACTGACTGCATTGTTCCCAAGTCACGTGTGTCGCTGGTACTACTTTAGATATGTGTAACACATTGTGTGTGGTATTGGTACTGTAGAGGCTCGTTATTCACATTTAGGCTCACGGCGAGTGTGACCGGTCAACAGGATATGTTTACTCCTTCTAGGCACCTGATCCCACCTCTGGCCTCCGTCATAAAACATACTTAAGTCTGAGAACATTCCCAAGTCTTAGAATATTCTTAACTCCCCCATTCTCAGCAACCGTCATAAAAAAAAATTGAGCACAAAAATTCTCAAAATCTCAAGTATTTGAGTCTACAAAACAGCAGACTTGAGAACGTTCTCAAACATTAAAAATGGCTGTTATGATCAGACGTCAGAGGGGACAAAATCGGCGCATTTCAAGACAACCTCGGGTATTTCGGGACCTTAGTAATCCTCCTTGAGATTCTGGAGGAGGACGAGATCTTCCAAAGATACAGCTTTTCACCAGAAAGTATTGTTTTTATTTTGAATGGAGTTGGTAATCGCCTGGAGACAGACACAGTCAGGAACCGCCCTATTCCTGTTTTAATATTGATTGATTGAATAGTGTTTAACGTCCCTCTCGAGAATATTGCACTCATATAGGGACTTCACCACTGCCGGTGAAGGAATGCAAAATTCAGGTTTATGCTCGGCCCTTATGGCCATTGAGCAGGGAGGGATGTTTATCGTGCCACACCTTCTTTGACAACGGACCTCGGTTTTTGCGGTCTCATCCGAAGGACGGCCCCATTTAGTCACCTTCTACGACAAACAAGGGGTATTGCGGACCTATTGTAACCCGGATCCCCAAGGGGTCATGTTTCAATATTTTTGCGTTTCGTTGCCACGGGGATCCACCCGAGACTCATTGGAGATAGTCTGAATGTGTCCGAATCCTCCGCTGTAAGAGCAGTAAAATCTGGAACAAGGGCCATTGTTGACGTCTTCTACGATTACATAAAGTTCCCGGTTGGAGAGATGGTTACTAAAGTAAAGGAGAGTTGCAGGTAAGTTCTATATATAATTTGAAAATGAAACTAGCGTTAGATATTCATTACTTTAGTTAATTATATGCATCAATCCTCAGAGCCAAATACAATGCATACGATTAAACAAGTATTCAAAGCAACACTAAACCCATCCCAAAGAATGCTTACCCGCTGTAAATTCACAAAATTCTTCCCAGAATGAGAGTTTTCCGGTGATGACATCGCATTGCTAAGAAGAGCTCCACCGCAGGGGCCATAACTGCACAATGTTATAGTGAAAGGTGGCGGATTCAACCAAATAGATATGTGGTGTTAGTATTTTGAATTGGTTTAAATGAACAAATTGCCATAATGACAATGAAATAAACAAAATTTACCCTAAGGTCATAACACACACTACTACATTCGTATCATACATGTATATGAAATATACACACTGCAATACATTCGTATCATACATGTATATGAAATATACACACTGCAATACATTCGTATCATACATGTATATGAAATATATACACTGTAATCTAGGATTTATTTCTTACACATGAATTTGATGTGAGCACGTATCTAGCCTGAAAGTACATTTATTGAAAAGTTATCGTTTTCGTAGTTTAATCTAACAACATAACCAGGCAACAAGACACATACCACCTTAAAAGAATTTTTCGAAATTGTGTCTGTCATAAATACCTTTTGATAAAAGTTCATTTTAACTAATTTGTTTGCATAAATCAAATTATATATAAAGTTTTTCCCTCAAATGTCTTTTGTAAAGAATGACTAGTCATTGTCATTTATGAAAAGAATTTAAATTCTAAAATATCAATAATTATATCATATCAAAAAATGAACTTATATTCATTATATTCACATTTTCTAGGATGCCCTAAAGTTCTGGGTTGTGTTAATGGGACACAAATTAAAATTTGTACACCAACTGAGAATAACGTCTCCATATGAGTGGAAAATTCTCGAGCAAAATGCAATCAATCAACCAACTGAGAATGAAGCTGACTATAGGAAAGTGTTCCACAGCCGTGATGTTAAGGTATAATGCTTTAAAGCATATGAATTGTTCAAATGACATTCTATTAATTACTATGTAATGATATAGATCTAAAAGTGTTGCATTTGTTTTATTATTACCAACACCCATGCAGTTCATATGTATATGCATGAAATAATTTGTACAAACTAAAAGAATCATTGTTAGTGTGGTATAATTAGTTTTTAAAAGTTTTGAATTCAAATAATTCCCCCCCCCCCCCCCCCCAACGGATTGATGTTTTCCGCAACACTCAACAATTTTTCAGTTACCTGGTGGCGCCCAGTTTTTATTGGTGGAAGAGAGAACCCAGATACGATGTACCTGGAAAGAGACCACCGACCTTCCGAAAGTAATCTGGGAAACTTTCTCACTTAACGGCGCGAGCGGGATTCGAGCCCGCGCCGACAGAGGTGGGAGGCCGAGTGATTTTAATTGAGCCCAATGCTCTAACCACTCGGCCCTTCTCCTCCAACAAACATTTAGAAGTCATTTAATGTAGTGAAAGCAACTCATTCAATAACTAGTGGTTTGACAGTATATAATTATTTATAGATCTATTATATATGTACAGTTTTAAATTTCAGATGGTGTGTGATCCTAACTTTAGGGCAACTTCACCTTGTACCAGATGGCCAGGTTCTTGCCACGATTCCAGGATATGGAGAGCATCATCCCTCTGTCAACAGTTTGAAAATGGTAAAACCTACACATTATTACAAGTATCATAATCGCATCAGCTAAAGAATAGCTATATTCAATTTAAAAGAATTATAATGGCATTAAATAATTTATTTAATAAATATTAACCCATATCTGATCATTCGATGCAATAAAGACACAACCCACTTATAACTCTGTTACAGTTAAGTGACATGTATAACATTTCCTGTGGTAACCCTACATGCATGGCTAATTTAAGTTACTCAAAGTTGATAATTTATAGGCATTCATGATGGTCTGATACTGGGTGACTCTGGCTATGCCCTCACCAGATACCGCATGACCCCTTACTTGACACCACAGACACCTGCTGAGGAGAGGTTTAACGCTAGTTTATGCCATACACGGGTTCTAATAGAACATACATTCGAAATCATGAAGAGGAAGTTCCAAGCCCTTCATGTTGGTCTTAAAACATCACCGGAGCAGGGAATAGTGTACATCGCAGTATCCTGTATTCTACACAACATAGACAGGATACTAGGATCAGTGACGACTGCATTGCCATCAACATTAGAGACTGCCAAGCACAGGTAGTACAGGGCCCAGCTGCACCCACCAGGAATGATGATATCCTGAAGTGAGCTACCATCACCAATGGATTATTTAATATTACAGATGTATTTCAGTAGATTAAGTATTATAAAGGACTACTCATACTGTTTGAAATTTAGAAATACAATTTGAACTTTATTCTCCTTAATTACCACACGGCGGGTGTGACCGGTCAACAGGGGATGCCTACTCCTCCTAGGCACCTGATCCCATCTCTGGTGTGTCCAGGGGTCCGTGTTTGTCGAACTATCTATTTTGTATTGCTTATAGGAGTTATGAGATTGATCACTGTTCGTTATCTTCACCTTGCCTTATCTGTTTTTCTCACCCAAAAACCTCTCTCTCTGTTTCCCACTGTTTTTATGCCCCCCTTTGAAAAAGAGGGGGCATATTGTTTTGCACCTGTCGGTCGGTCTGTAGACCATGTGTTGTCCGCTCAATATCTTGAGAACCATTCACTTGATGATAATGATATTTCATATGTGGGTTAGTTATGAGTAGAACAGGATCCCTATTGTTTTTCAGGTCAAAAGGTCAAGGGTCAATCTACTCTCGACATAGGAATATAATGTCCGCTCAATATCTTGAGAACCCTTTGCTTGAAAGACATCAAACTTGGCACACTGGTACATCCTAAGGAGTAGATGACCTCTATTGATTTTGAGGTCATATGGTCAAGGGTCAAACTGGGCATAGGAATATACAGACCATTCAATATTTAGAGAACCCTTTGCTTGACAGACATCAAACTTGGTATGCCAGTACATCTTCAGAAGATGACCCCCATCGATTTTGAGGTCACATGGTCAAGGGTCAAACTGGACATGGGAATATACTGTCCGTTAAATATCTCGAGAACCCTTTGCTTGACAGACATCAAACTTGATACACTGGTACATCTTCAAGAGAAGATGACCCCTATTGATTTTGAGGTCAAAGGTCAAACTTGACATGGGAATATACTGTCTGCTCAGTATCTTGAGAACCCTTTTCTTGACAGACATCAAACTTGGTACACTGATACGACTTCAGGAGAAGACGACCACTATTGATTTTGATGTCACATGGTCAAGGGTCACACTAGACAGGAATATACTGTCCGTTCAATATTTTGAGAACCCTTCGCTTGACAAACATCAAACTTGGTACACTGGTACATCTTCAAGAGAAAATTACCCCTATTTATTTTGAGGTCACATGTTTAAAGGTCAAGGGTCAAACTGGACATAGGAATATACTGTCCGTTCAATATCTTGAGAACCCTTTGCTTGACAGACATCAAACGTGGTACACTGGTACGTCTTCAGGAGAGGACGACCCCTATTGATTTTCAGATCACATGGTCAAGGGTCCAACTGGACATTTGAATATACTGTCTGCTCCATATCTTGAGAACCCTTTGCTCGACAGACATGAAACTTGGTACACTGGTACATCTTCAAAAGAAGATGACACCTATTGATTTTGAGGTCGCGTGGTCAAAGGTCAAGGGTTAAACTGTACATAGGAATATACTGTCCGCTCAATATCTTGAGAACCCTTTGCTTGACAGACATCAAACTTGGTACACTGGTACATCTTTAGGAGAAGATGACTACTAATTATTTTAAGGTCACATGGTCAAAAGTCAAGGGTCAAATTGGACATAGGAATATACTGTCCGTTCAATATCTTGAGAACCCTTTGCTTGACAGACATCAAACTTGGTACACTGGTACATCTTCAGGAGTTGATGACCCCTATTGAGTTTTAGGTCACATGGTCAATCCACTCTTGACATAGGAAGATATTGTCTGCTCAATACTTTAAATTGATGATACTACTCTCAATTAAATGATGTGTGTGTGTATAACCCTTTTCAATTTTGCACCATGGGGGGCATATGTGTTTTACAAACATCTCTTGTTTCTTTTTTCTCATTCTTTCTCTCTCCCTCTCACCTTATCTCTCTTTCTAACATCTAATCTTTCAATATAAATCGACTTCTCACCTCTCCAGATAACTTGCTTGAATTTCAAAAACTAACTTATGGGGTTTTTTTATCTCAAGAACTTCCTTATGCAAGGTTAAAACTCCTCGTTTTTCCTTCACTCTTAATATATCCTCTCCCAGCCTTTTATTATCCAACGTTAAGATCCTTTCCTCTAACTCCTTCAGATTTTTTTCTTGGATTCAGTTCAATATCAATTATGATCAAAGACATTAATATCAACTGGACATACGTGTATCATGTGATTGAATCACATTAGAATGAGTACTTTGTTAATATCCACTAGGAATAACTTGATGAAAATGAATCTCCTGGTGGTTGAAATACATAATAATGCACATACAAAAGTACATCTACCTGAATATATTTTGGAGAAATAAAATAAATGAACAATAATGATTAAAAGAAGATAATATTGATTACAAAGGAATACATTAATATATTTCCAAAACTTCAGATTGATTTGATACAACCTCACATTGGGTCAAATGCTGTCTGACGTGTTTCATACCGATTGTTAAGCCGTTCTTGGCACACTGATTTTGACTGCGGATAACTCCGTTTACCTGATCAGGATGTAGGGCTCACGGCGGGTGTGACCGGTCAACATGGTATGCTTACTCCTCCTAGGCACCTGATCCCACCTCTGGTGTGTCCAGGGGTCCGTGTTCGCCCAACTATCTAATTTGTATTGCTCATAGGAGTTATGAGATTGATCATTGTTCGTTATCTTCACCTTGCATTCAGCAAAAATACATGCATGACAATAAGTATAGTATGCTTACAAAATTAATTAATATCATTAATCTGTACTGCACTGTTTCTTTTAATACAAATCGTTTTTTATACTTCTTTGTTGAATGTTGTTGTATTATTCTTCACTTCCTCTAGACTTATGTTGTTGTCGAATTGTCTACAAAGCATTAAATTACTACGAGTAAAATCGTTGATTCACCCCTTTTTAATCGATAGATGCCGCGTGCGTGAAGCTTAAAATAGATTTGGAAAGTACCTTAAAAGCTGCTTTGAATCAGCGAAAATACTGTCGTGATATCTTTATATCACCATGTCAGTAACAAAACAGTTTTTAGTCCCCTACCAACGAAGTCGAAGGGGACATTAGGTTTGCACTCCGTCCGTTCGTCTGTAAGTCCAGTTTTTCGCACTTTTTTTTCTATGTTCTTGCAGATATTTAGTATATATTTGGTACATTGCTTTGTCATAACAAGTTACTGATCAAATTTTAATTTGGTCCCGGTCCGTTGATTTTTTACTTCGTTATGGCCCTTGGACTTAATTTTAAAAAATAGTGTGAATTATCAGTTTTCCAGACTTTGTTTGGTTGTGCTCTCAGATATTCATTTGATATTTGGTACATTGCTTTGCCATATTAACAAGTTACAGATCAAGTTCGAGTTTCGTCTTGGTCCATTGATTTTTCAGGAAGTTATGGCCCTTGGACTTAAATTGATTGATTTTTCCGCCACACTCAACAATTTTTCAGTTATCTGGTGGCTCTCAGTTTTTATTGGTGAAAGAGAGAACCCAAATACAATGTACCTGGGAAGAGACCACCGACCTTCCGAAAGTAAACCGGGAAACTTTCTCACTTACCAGCGGGATTGGAACCCGCACCGACAGAGGTGAGATGCCGTGTGATTTTGAGCGCGATGCTCTAACCACTCGGCCACGGAGGCCCGCCTTGGACTTAGAAAAATAGCATGAATTATTAGTTTTCCGGACTTTTTTGGTTGTGCTTGCAGATATTCATTTCATATTTGGTACACTGCTTTGCCATAACAAGTTACAGATCAAGTTCGAGTTTCGTGTCGGTCCTTTGATTTTTCATTAAGTTATGGCCCTTGGACTCAGAAAAATAGCATGAATTATCAGTTTTCCGCACTTTTGTTGGTTGTGCTTGCAGGTATTCAGTTGATATTTGTTACATTACTTTGTCATGGCAAGTTACAGATCAAGTTAGAATTTTGTCTCAGAGTGTTGATTTTTCATTAAGTTATGGCCCTTGAACTTAGAAAAATAGCATGAATTGTTAGTTTACATCGAAGTTTATTATCTCTGTAGATAAGAGTACTACACTCATTAAAACTTCTAGGATAGTAATACAACAGCATAGCTAAATTATTCATGATCACCTACATGTCAGTTTATTGACTTGGTTAAACCTAATTATAAATTTCTTTCTTTTTTTTCCTGGTCTAGTCTCTACTCGAATAGTAGTCGATTTTCTATCCCGGTTCCCCAGTTTTCCCTTTTACCATAACCTACATAATGAACTTTGAATAATGTTGTGGTACAGTAATTTTTGCAACCGGTAGGGGACTATGTATTGCCATGCAATACCCTCAGAATGCTTGTTATGAATAATAATGATAATACTAAATAGTAATATTTAATGTTATATACTGCGTTAATGATATTACATTTTGATTGATTGTATCTTGCTTAACGTTTCGCTCGAGAATTTTTCACTCATATGGAGACGTCACCCATGACCGGTGAAGGGCTTCAAATTTAGGCCTATGCTCGGCGCTTACGGCCATTGGGCAGTGAGGGTTCTTTAGCGTGCCACACCTACTGTGACACGGGTCATCCGTTTTTAAGGTCATCTCCGAGGATCCGTGACTTTCACACCTGATGCCGAGCGTTTGGTGATGGAACTGTCACTACCTGTTGTTGTTTTTAAGACGTAGGTCTGTCGCAGCCGGGATTCGAACCCCAACCTTCCGCATGCGGGGCGAACCCTCTACCCTCTCGGCCACCGCGGCGGTTGGATAATTAAGAAAATAATGTTCTCACGCAACCATTTGCCATTCTCTGTCTTTTATTTCTTTTATCTTCCCGGTCTTTCCACTTCCCTTCAGAGATCCAAAGATGATTTCTGATCTCGCTTTCACTTCCTCTATTAATAGAACTTCTTAGCCAACGCCCCAATTTTGTGCCCTAGCATCGCCAAACGTCTCAAGTGGGACGTTAAACAACAATCGATCAATCAATCATGACCGAATTACGTTAATTCGAGTTGCCCAGTGACTTTAAAAACGTCACAATCATATCCCCGTAAAGGTTATAAGAGACGGTTTTTAACAATACCTTTCCTCTCCATAATTATCAACTTTGTTTCATAGACTCCTCATAAAAATGCTTTAATTAAAAGATTAACAACGATATTAATTCTAAGAAATGGAAGCGTAAAGGTACTCGGAATTGGAAATCGTTACCCGATTATCGTTCCTGATTCCCCGAATTTGTGACATTAAGACCAAACCACACCCATACACGATTTATTCGCAACGAAGGAGTTTTTGAATGATGAACCATACTTTGTTAAACAAGGATATCACTTCGAACTCATAATTAATTGCATTTATGCCAACCATATCCACGAATTTTCATCGGAGGACGAACAGGAAGATTGATCAAGATCCTATTTATTCCGAATCGGCGGAAATAATACTGACTCAGTTGTTAATGATAAATGTATGACAATTTCAGAGTAGTATATTCTCTAATGACAATGGCGCAGCATCGGGTGTTTTTTGTTCAAAAGGGAGGGGGATCAAGTTGAAGGCTGGCTGACAAAAAAGGTGGGCACCCCTCATCCCCCTTTGGTTCTTCGTGCCCAAATCCCACCCAGACTCAGATATATTTTACAGCCAGATCGAAATTTCCTTTGTACACATCGTGCGCGCTGTATTTTGGATTTATTTTCATTAGGATTTTTATATACATGTACATATCGTGTCCGTGGTCTCTTCCCAGATAGTGAGATACATTGTATCTGGGTTCTCTTCCACCAATAAAAACTGGGCGCCAACAGATAACTGAAAAATTGTTGAGTGTGGCGGGAAACATCAATCAATCGTGTGCAGCTATTTTAGTTTAACAGGTGAATATAATATTAAATATAAATAGCTACGATATTGGGGCCGATATGAAGAATAATTTACTATTACTTGTCTCAACATTTAACTTATTATGCCCCAGTGATCGAAGATCAGGGGGCATATTGTTTTTGTCCTGTCTGTCATTCTGTCTGAAACTTTAATCTTCCTAATAACTTTAGAACAGTAATGCTAGAGCTTTGATATTTCACATGAGTATTCCTTGCACATAGAACTTTCCTTCCTCCTTGTAACTATGAATAATTAATGCAAATTAGGTGACCTATGACGTCGCAACATTGAAGCGGGCCGTATATTGATACAACCCTATCAGGTATGCGCATTTCTATTTTCAGACGGGATTTTCCCTTTGCACATGCGCACTGATCTGAAATTGAGAGAATATAAAGAAGCGCTTCGTTGGGAAAAAAATTATAGAAAATGATCAAGAAATGAATTTCTAATGAATTTTTTAATATTTTCGACTGGTTGTGATTAAAGAGATTGATATACTCCCAACTCGGTGATTAAACTAATAATTGTTATGAGGATATTTTGATTTCAATCTTCGATTTTTGTAAGTAGCTTGAATTTCCTCTGACGATTAAGTTACAGTAAGTCCGATTCAGAGTTTTTTCCTCATTTTCTGGGTAAATCATATTTCCTTACAGCAAATTTTGAGAAAAATACTACTTCCGGTTGATTGTTTTCATTATTAAACGTAATTTTTCGTTAGATTTTTAAATTTTTCTGGGCTTTTGAAATGATATTTCAAAGAGAATTTGATTCAAATATGCATTCTTATCTCTAAAGTTTTCAAATTTAGGGAATACACTTGATTTTAGTTCCCATTTCTATACAAACCCCCATACAATAAAAGAAAATCATCAGTTATCTTCGTCAAGATTCAAGAATGACTTGTTCTGGCAGATGGGGCAGTGCCTGTCTGAACTGTTTTACTTATTGCCCCTACACCACAGTCAACAATGTTTATTGTCCACTTGCTTTCATTTATATCAAAATTTAAAAAAACATCTGATGTGCTAAGCTAAATGTGTTTTTATCCAGCCCTCTGCATACAATATTTTGTACAAAGACTACAAGCTCTTGACTGAAGAGGGGGGAATGCTAATCCTGAAGAGATTATTTTGCCAATGGCATGGCCTATATTGAGACATCAGATTCCGTAACAAGGAAATCAAAATTTGTTGTAAGTCAAGATGATTCTTTCATTCGTTTGGCACCTAGCGCCCCCACTGAGCATGTAACTAGATTACTTCACCGTCTGATAATTCTTCTATTTTTAATTTCATATATGATTTTTTTCTTCTTGAGGTGGATAAGTAAAATTTTTAATTTCCCACTCTACTTTTCGCCATGTACGTAGCCTTACTAGACTCAGCTCAGGGAAGGTAGAAATCGCCAAGACATCGTTTACTGAAAATTTACATACACGTGCTTCCGCTTCTAAAAATACACCGGATGTTGATATTTTCTTACCTATTTACGTATGGCGCATGCCCTAAAACACGTATATTAAGTACATCCGGTAGGAGCATGATTAGTTCAAGGAAAGTTCTATGTGCCTTGTGACAAGACCTTTCCGTGGGTACCAACATTTGTTACTCTTGACCTTGGAGTTTGACCTACTTTTTGAAAACTAACCTTGCAAATAACTGTTGAACAGTAAGTTTTAGAGCTTTGATATTTCACATGAGTTTTCCTTGTGACTAGACCTTTCCGTGGGTACTAAACCTTTTGACCTTGACCTATCTTTAATAAATTTGACATTTGTCATAACTTCTAAATGGTAAATATTAGTTTTTATATTGCACGTGAGCATTTCTTGTGACAAGATCTTTCTACATGTACCAAAATATTTAACCTTGGCCATCTTTAGAATTGACCATTATCGGGGGTATTTGTGTTTCACCAACACGTCTTGTTTTTTTTTGTTTTGTTTTGTTTTGTTTTTTTATTTCTGCCTGGTCCACATTATGGAAACCAACGTACTAATTTCTGCTTCATTAGAGAAAAAACATTCCCCCAACTCTTGCATGACCGTAAAACTTGGTTGTTATTTCAATATCGCTAGATCCCGTGGGAATCCGGGTTAGAATAGGTCCTCAGTACCCCCTTGCTTGTCGTAAGAGGCGACTAAATGGGGCGGTCCTTCGGATGAGACCGCAAAAACCGAGGTCCTGTGTCACAGCAGGTGTGGCACGATAAAGATCCCTCCCTGCTCAATTGCTATAAGCGCCGAGCATAGGCCTAAATAGTAAGTTCTATTCATCTTCAATTTACTTACTTATATATGTAGAGAAAAAATTCTCATCAGAAAAGCTTCATATGACTATTTCATTGTTGTGTTTCATTTATAAACAAATTAAATCATGTAAATTTGTAATACCATCATCATACAGTCAACGTTTTGCAAGATTGTCTCGCCTTCGCCTTGGTTGCAGTTGTCCGGAGTCGAAAATAGTTGAAACTGCATCTGGTCGAAGATTCAATTTCTTATACCCATTATTTTTTGCCAAAGCAAAGTGTATACGATAACGAAACTGATCCTCATCAGCAACCCCCGTAATCGTTTAAAATGATTGTCACACAACTTCGAGTTCTGTGTTCTCGATGTAGATTTCACACTCAAGTCTTTCTAAACGTTGGATCGTTTGGACAAAAGTACATTGAAACAACTGACTTGCTACATTACAGTTGTTTGCAAGTACAACATTTTGGTGGCTAAAACCCGCAGTTGTTAGTATAAAGAAATACACCTTTTGCGTCAAACTGGTCTGTTTTGACGTCATCAAGCAAGAGAGATAAGTCATCATACTATTTTGATACTTCATACCACAGCCACATTTGACGGTCTGTAGCGTCTGTTACTTAACGATTTTTTTCTCAATGACTTATTTATATGTGTTAAGTAATTAAAAATGAACGCATTTTCGTGCAAAACAAACTTTTAAAAATCGTCTCCTGTGACCTTTAAGGGAATTTTGCTCCCTTTTCCCACCCAGTTGATTTCGGTTGTCAATGCTTTCTCTGTCGTGTGGGACAGTATTCTTGCTGTTGTTTTGATGTTTTCTCCACCAATACTTCCTAGTTCTTTGACCTTTTCAAAATACAATCATATTTCTCTTTCATGTCTATCTAAACCATAAGTATGATACCTGCTTCAAATTTTCGAAAAAGAGTAGGCTCATTGGGGGTCGTCAGGGAAACTCAAACACTCACAACCAAACATAATTTAATTAGTTAACCACCTTAAAATGATTGAAATATTGCCAAAACGTCGTAAAACCATAGTCTATCAATTTTAACTTGTGGATGATGCTTATAAAGAAAGGTGGTGTTCTGGTGAAAGAGTTGTGAAAATGTTAAACAAATCTATGTACATACAATGATCTTTACAACATCTGTACAGTCTAGATTATCTTCTAACTTGTCAAACTATTCTCCTTTTTCTTTAGGAAAATTACTTGTACTGGGATTTGTTGAAATGCAACTTCTTCTGGGGCTTCAACTTCTCCAGTAACATCCGCTTGTTTCTCCAACACTATTGGGAATTTCTGTCCATCCGGCACCAATCACGGTGACTGGCAGTCTATATTGTGACTGGCAGTCTATATTGTGACTGGCAGTCTATATTGTTGTGAACTATCTGGTCAGTTTTTGTCTGTCCATCCATAACATTTAACAATTTTGACTTCTCCAGAACCAATTTAATCATCCTTAGGGGTAGGAGATTCAATACAAATGGTACACTTAAGGATGTTCTCTCCTCGTTTGAATTTTTTTCAGAAGTATCAAACTGTTTTTGGTCAACCATTTTAACTGATACATCTTTATCCGAAAGACATTTAAAACATCAAAAAGAGTATGTTAGTGTGAACTGTAAAGAATTACAGCCACTTAAAGTTGCCCCTTTGCTGAAACTTAATTTTTCGTGAAAATCACCAATTTTCACAAAAAACATACGATAAAACAAATATTAAAGATAGAATAATCTTGACTTTCTTTTATTTTATGAAAATTAAGCATAATTGATTAGTTCAATAACTTTTACATAAAATATATCAGCAATTCTACAAAAAATCAAGTATTAATTAACATAATTGGATTAAAATATCACACAAATTTGAAAACCTATTTCATAAAAAAAAATCCAACCTAAGGAGAATATCTGTATCAAACATTTTCTGAAATTATTAATGTAAATTTGAATAATATTTTTGCTTAATTTAATTGCAAAAATGTGTGGGGTAGTGTACATTGAAACAAAAATTTGAACCATTTTATGTCCCCATCCCCCTTCTTACACTGACATACATTCTAAACAATAACAATATACGATTTGTTTTAAAATGTGTATTTTTCAATTCATATTTACAAATTCTATATATTTATTTCATTATATGATAAATAATCAGAAAACATATATAATATATGCATATATATACAATATTAATTCATTTATAACTAAAGAATGTGTAAAAAAAAAAAATATGCCCCCGCATCAGCATTGTCTAATTTCCATGCACTGTTACCTTGATTTTTAACTTTCTGATCCCCAAATTGATAGGCATCTTCCCTTCTTTCTATGTATCCATATGTCCATATTTGGTTTGAATAGAATGAAAGTACTTGAGTTATTATCCAGAAACCAGTTTTAACAGTCAACTTCCATATGGCCATGAGGATGAAATCTGCACTTCCTGGTATGGTTCCTCATATGATGATAGCACGACTCATCCCTCTCACTGTGGTTACCAAATGGATGTACCCGGGTAGCTAGAAAGCAAACATTGGAACTCAATTTCTATCAATACTGTAAATTCTTAACAATAGAACAGAATATACTATTAGGTTTACCACCAGACTGCTAATACACCAACTTCAGTTAACTCCAATTTTTGTCTAGCCAGGGATTATGTTTTAATACCTTCTCAGCAAATTGTTACTCTAAAAGAATTTCTTATGCAAAATGGTATATATGAATTTGTTTGTGCATAAATGACTGTTTATGAAATATATGTTAAAATTCTAATCAGGATTATTTTTGAATGTGCATTTTCAATACCCTATAAACAAATTTTAACATTATTAAAACTTTTTGACAATTACACTTTGAAGGAATAATTAAAATAAATTTTTAATAAAATAATTTAATTTTCCAGAACTGATCAGAAACAAATTATCGATGTAGTAGCCCAATAGAAACATATCTATACATGTATATATAGTCAACAAAATTATCTTTTGTTTTAGCTAATTTGTACACGAACGGCGCATCCGACTGTGCACAGGAGCTTTTCGAACCTCTCCTGTAGATAGTTTATATGTTGAGGCCAACGAACCACCTCTCGATCTACGTAGAATAAAACTTACATTACAATACATGTATATTGTTAAATTAAAAGCTAACATTAACACGCCTGCATTTAACTGCGTTTTCCATCCGCAGTTTGAACATTTATATAACAAAAACAAGAAGTGCATAAGATCAATGTGTCTATGAGTTAAAAAACATATACATGATTCTAACTTACCATTGGACATAGTAAAACCCTCATCACCTTCTGAAATACCACCATGGAAACTACAAAAACCCAAAGTAGACACATCACTTTCTGAATTTTAAAAATCTGAAACAAATTCCGCCATTTTCAAGCAAAAATTATCCGAAATAAAACAATCCAAACATACTACAACTGATACCTATACAGATGGTTCAAAAGACTGAATTAAAGTCGCTGCTGGTGTAGTAATCTCAAACGACGTTTTCTTTCCACGACTTCCAAATGAAGCAACAATTTATACTGCCGAAGCAAAGGCCATTCAGCTTGCGTTTGAATACATAAAAACTTCTAATGACAAACATTTTACTATATTCTCAGACTCCTTTATCATGTCTTCAGTCAATAAACAACATGAATATTGATCATCCATATATTTTAGATATCTTACACCGGTACTATCATTTAACTAAACAAGGTAAAATAGTTGAGTTCTGCTGGATCCCAAGTCACATTGATATCCATGACAATACCAAAGCAGACAAAGCAGCAAAAAATGCACTTCAAGGTGATATTGTACACTTGAAAATTCCATACACTGATTTTAAATATTTCATAAAACTATATGTTAATTCTCTTTGGCAAATCTATTGGGATTTCTGTGACACAAATAAACTATATTCTATTCAAAAGAAAGTAAACAAATCGTGTAACATTGTAATTAAACGCCAAGACGAAGTGATTATTTTACGAATACGTATCGAACATTCAAAATTGACACATTCGTACCTACTAAACAGAGAACCTCAGTCTGAATGCATATATTGTGACTGTCCATTAACTATACATCACATTCTTTTAGAATGTAGTGATTTTACGCCCATACGAAATAGACTTTTTAATAGTGTACAATCAATGAAAGAACTTTTTAAAAAAATATCGACTATCATTACATTATACAATATTTACAAGAATGCGACTTTTATAGAAAAAATTGAAAACTTTTATAATGCAACTGTTTATATGAACGAAATGTTTGTTTTTTTAACCTGTTTATATATTTTTTAACTTTTATGTCCGTCGGATGGGACGTTAAAGGGTGTCCCGTGTCAAGGATCACAAACCCCTTGGCACACAAAATATCCTTTTCCTGGTGTTCGAAAAAGAGTAGGCTCACTGGGGGCCGTCAGGGAAACTCAAACACTCACAACCAAACATCATTCAATTAGTTAACCGCCGTAAAATGGCGTAAAACCTCAATCAATCATATTTCTCTAGATGGGAGAAACACCCTTTTCCCTTTAAATTCTTTTTAATGAATTAAATTAGCTGTATACGTTGACGATTTCTTTTAAAACAATGATATAGTTTACACTTTTTAATCAAAATGATGCTTCAATAATGATGCGTTGAACGTTAGGAGCGAGATTCGCTTATGACCGAGTAGGCGGGATCGGGAAGATCGCAGATCAATTTAGATACAAATCTATTAGTTTGTAGATTTTATTTTTTATAAAATACTGTCTTGTATGTTTAAAAACTTACAAATTCATTCAACACTATATCAGCAACTCTGGTTCGGGTCCTACATCGCTAACATTCTCTCGTGTCAGAACACTATGTACAGTACACGTACTGTGTCACCATGTGTGTGGTTGTGCCTGCTTGTCTGTAAAATTCTTTGTCTGTCACTCACTTGTGAGAATATCGGATGCATCCTGATCTATAACAGCCGTTTTACTTCTAACTAATCGGCCATGTATGTTTCTGGACTGCTTTAGAATAGACTAAATGGAGCAAGACTAAAGGCCGGAATGGAGGTTGTGCTACTAAAAATAAAGTCCGCTAGTACTCATCAAATATTTATTCGGTAAAAAATTCCATAATCTATGGGGCAACACCTTTCAGAATTTGATAAGATATTAACATTTTATTATTGATAAGACTATGAAAATCCTGCCGGAATGAACGAAGGTTGTAAAAAGTTAGTGTTTTCCCAGTGTAGTCAGTGCCACATATTTCTTTATATCTCCTAAAATATCTAATATTTTCTTATTCGGTAAACTTTCCCACAATCTATGGGACAAATACGTTCAGAACATAACAAATTCATTGCATTTAGATGATTTCTAATACATGAAAATCTATTCTCTTTAGAGAAGTCGAGAGGCATAGCCTTCATCGACTTCTCTTCGCAAGCATTCATATTTTGATTCTGGAAAACGTGTAAATGCCGGAGTCGGTGACGGTTTATGCTTCGACCAACGTTTCGACTCAGATGTGCCTGGATTTACGCAATAGACAACTTGTTTTCAAACATTTAGCAGTAATGCACAAAATTGTTCAAGGCATTACCCTGGGGCAAAGGTCGTGGTCTCAAGGTCACTTCAAAGTTGACCTAAATTTATATTTCCTTAAATCTTTGATATTTTAGTCATTATAAGGACTAGGATCATCAAATTTTGACAGTTGATGCATCTTAGGACCTTGTATCAAGTTGTCTCAAAAGTAGGTCACGGTGACCTACTTTTTGAATTTTGCAGGTATTTATTTTAAAATTAATTTTGATGCATATCTTGGACACTTTGAAGCCTATGATCATCAAAACTTGTCAGTTGGTGGATCATGGGACCTTGATATGCGTCAACTGAAAAATAGGTCACCGTGACCTACTTTCTGAATTTTATGGCTTATCATTTATAGATATATTTTAAGTTGTTATTTCAAATATCGAGAGGTTTAGAATCATCAAATCTTGTAAGTTGATGCATCTTGAGGCCTTCAAACATATTTATAAAAAAAAGTAGGTCACAGTGACCTACTTTTTGAATTTTGCAGATATTCAAGTTTCACATTTTCAATTTTAGATGCATATTTTGGGCACTGTAAAACCTAGGATCATCAAACTTTGTCAGTTGATGCGTCTTCAGTCTTCGGTTTGTGTCGACCAAAAAGTAGGTCACCGTGACCTACTTTTGGTATTTGACAGCTAAATTACTATATTTCAGACACTATTTGACCTACAATCATCAAACTTTGTCAGTTGATGCATCTCGAGTCTTCGGAGTGTATCGACCAAAAAGTAGGTCACTGTGACCTACTTTTGGCATTTGACAGTTATATTTATATATTTCAGTCACTAATTGACCTACAATCATCAATCTTTGACAGTTGATGCATCTTGAGTCTACGGAGTGTGTCGACCAAAAAGTAGGTCACCTTGACCTACTTTTGGAATTTGACGGCTATATTTATATATTTCAGATACTATTTGACCTACAGTCATCAAACTTTGTCAGTTGATGGGTCTTGCATGTTCGAAGGGTTTCGACCAAAAATTAGGTCACCTTGACCTACTTTTGGAATTGGACGGGTATATTTATATATTCAGATACTAATTGGCTTAAAATCATCAAACTTTGTCAGTTGATATTTCTTGGGTTCTCAAAATGTGTAAACCAAAAAGTAGGTCACATTGACCTACTTTTTTTGAATTCTTAGGATTTAACTAAAGATTTAGAATACTAAGAGGCTAAGAATAGAAATGGTGGGGCTGTACAATTTATCAGAAGAGCGATTCTAGGCCCTTGGGCCTCTTGTTTAGCCTTACTTGCTTCTTCACTTACCTCATTTTCAGAATCAGGAGCTGGTATGACATCTTTGTCATAATCGTTCGGTCGCGGTTTTTTCCTCCCTGATTTTTCACCATTACGTTTCAAATAATTTTTTGACAGTTGTTTAAGGTTAACAATTTTCTTGGTCTCTGTAATATTGTCCCCAATTTTGATTTACGCTGCCAAAATGTGATATCAGGTTCCCGTAGCCGGACATTGACACGTTTCTTCTGGAAAAAATGTTACCGCATATTTTTTTATTATTGTTACCGTTAACAATGAATGCTTTTCAATTTTCTACAAAAGTAACGCCAGCATTTCTACTGTTAACTTAGCCAAACATGCCTGTGACATTGTGGTCGAATCAGATGACACAGACGCGGATACAGACGGGCAGCCGAGGAGATGGTAACAGTGTAGGCCACTCCTCTTCATTCCCTAGATCTGCAGAGAATTCTTGTGGAAATCGTAGAAGGGCATCTCGATAGGGCGTGTTGATAGGCGACAACGAATCCTCACATATATCCTTCTCACAGGGCACAAACACTGGTTTCTCCTCACAACACACGTTAGGCACATTACACACATCTACACTGGGGGCATCACACACATCTATACTGGGGGCATCACAAACATCTACACTGGAAGCATCACACACATCCCCGTTGCTGCTCTCACAAATAGTAGGTCGAATCCGGAAGACTACGGTGAAGATGTCGTCCTTCAGCTGCTGTATTCCTCGACGCGTCAGGTGGAGTCCGTTCCTGGATAGAATATGTGACATTGTACAGTGTGTGTCTTCGAGCCCGAGTTTGTTTACAATCGTAACGTCATCATGAATGTCGTAAAATGAGGAAAAATTAAAAAGCTGTCATGTTTTAATCAATTTTTGTTAGTTTATTAACATTAAACAGATATTAATGTTCTATTTTGTGCATACGAAATAAAACACGCGCATCCTGGTATTTACGACTTTAAAAAGTATGGAGACGCACTCGCGGTAAAATTGCCACGAGAGTACACCTTTAAATGTCATAGGAGACGGTTTTTAACAATACCTTTTCTCTCCATAATTATCAACTTCGTTTCATAGACTCCTCATAAAAATGCTTTTTTAAAGATTAATAACGATATTAACTCGAAGAAATTGAAGTGCAAAGGTAGTCGGAATAAAACATCATTACCTGATTATCGTTCCTGATTTCCTGAATTTGTGACGTCATAAGAGACCACACTTAGATTTGCGAATCAAAACAAAAGCACGCCCATAGACGATTTATTCGCAACTTGAGGAGTATTTTAATGGGGAACCATAGTTTGTTGCACACGGATATCACCTTTCAAACATTTAGCAGTAATGCACAAAACCGTCACAAGGAAATTAACACTTATTTGCTTTTAATCCATTTTCAACATGTCCCCTGTCCCGGGTTTACGTTAACTGGTCTTGGGAGTTGTCAAAATAGGGGACCAGTTAAGAGAAAGTAAACAGAGTTGTGATTTAAACCTGGGACAGGGGACATGATGAAAATGGATTAAAAGCAAGTAAGTGTTAATTTCCTTGTGACGCTTGTGACATTGAATTTTAACAATTTTATGTTTTAAAATGTCATTGGAAACAAAAATTACTATTTTGTGGAAATTTAGTAAAATGACCGTTTTCTATACACTGAATTAGATGTTCTTCTATACACTCGGTTTTGATATATGTTTTCTCTCCAACAAATTCTCATAACACAATTCCCCTAAATTTGCAATGGCAAATAAACAACAATCGTTACCAATTTCTTGCTGTTGAATATCTAATAAATGTATAGGAATAGACGTTTTAGCCCTCCCGTAAATTAGTGACAACTGAATTTTAAGTGCTGGTGTATTAACAGTGTGGTTTTTTTCAAAATACAAACCTCGTTGTCTTTAGACTCCAAAGATAGAACCCAATGATCCCTACCCATGTGATGTATTTGCACTGATGGCGGTGAAGTAGATTGAAATTGCTTATTACATTTCCATGAATTTGATTTAATGTCGAAAATTGGAGCAAGATTTGTCATTTGAAGACCATTGATATGATGAAACTGATTGGAGATAATCTGTAGAGTTTGGTTCATGATATCAGAGCAAATCCATCCCCGGGGATCTAAAATAGTTTCTTTATGAGGTAATTTAAGAGAATAAACCCATTTTTTATGAAAATCATTTTTACCTTCATGAAGTTCCCTTTCTTCCAGTTTGATTTTTTAGCTCTTCTGAGCCGAAGGCTCAAAGAGCTAATGCTATGGCCATTTGTGCGGTGTACGTAAACTTTTTAGAAAAAGGGCTATAACTCAAGAACCCCTTGGCCAATTTTTTTCAAATTTGTTACAGAGTATCATTGGCCCAAGGGCTTTCATACATACTAAATAGAGGGATGTGACCCTTTAACAAGGGGAGATAATCAGGAAAATACAAACAAAAGTAGTGGTTGCTAAAAAATCTTCTCAAGAACCACTAGGCAGATTATCACCAAACTTACACAAAAGGATGAGGATATGTTGTAGATTAAAAATTGTTCAAGGCATTACCCTGGGGCAAAGGTCGTGGTCTCAAGGTCACTTCAAAGTTGACCTAAATTTATATTTCCTTAAATCTTTGATATTTTAGTCATTATAAGGACTAGGATCATCAAATTTTGACAGTTGATGCATCTTAGGACCTTGTATCAAGTTGTCTCAAAAGTAGGTCACGGTGACCTACTTTTTGAATTTTGCAGGTATTTATTTTAAAATTAATTTTGATGCATATCTTGGACACTTTGAAGCCTATGATCATCAAAACTTGTCAGTTGGTGGATCATGGGACCTTGAAATGCGTCAACTGAAAAATAGGTCACCGTGACCTACTTTCTGAATTTTATGGCTTATCATTTATAGATATATTTTAAGTTGTTATTTCAAATATCGAGAGGTTTAGAATCATCAAATCTTGTAAGTTGATGCATCTTGAGGCCTTCAAACATATTTATAAAAAAAAGTAGGTCAGTGACCTACTTTTTGAATTTTGCAGATATTCAAGTTTCACATTTTCAATTTTAGATGCATATTTTGGGCACTGTAAAACCTAGGATCATCAAACTTTGTCAGTTGATGCGTCTTCAGTCTTCGGTTTGTGTCGACCAAAAAGTAGGTCACCGTGACCTACTTTTGGTATTTGACAGCTAAATTACTATATTTCAGACACTATTTGACCTACAATCATCAAACTTTGTCAGTTGATGCATCTCGAGTCTTCGGAGTGTATCGACCAAAAAGTAGGTCACTGTGACCTACTTTTGGCATTTGACAGTTATATTTATATATTTCAGTCACTAATTGACCTACAATCATCAATCTTTGACAGTTGATGCATCTTGAGTCTACGGAGTGTGTCGACCAAAAAGTAGGTCACCTTGACCTACTTTTGGAATTTGACGGCTATATTTATATATTTCAGATACTATTTGACCTACAGTCATCAAACTTTGTCAGTTGATGGGTCTTGCATGTTCGAAGGGTTTCGACCAAAAATTAGGTCACCTTGACCTACTTTTGGAATTGGACGGGTATATTTATATATTCAGATACTAATTGGCTTAAAATCATCAAACTTTGTCAGTTGATATTTCTTGGGTTCTCAAAATGTGTAAACCAAAAAGTAGGTCACATTGACCTACTTTTTTTGAATTCTTAGGATTTAACTAAAGATTTAGAATACTAAGAGGCTAAGAATAGAAATGGTGGGGTTGTACAATTTATCAGAAGAGCGATTCTAGGCCCTTGGGCCTCTTGTTTAGCCTTACTTGCTTCTTCACTTACCTCATTTTCAGAATCAGGAGCTGGTATGACATCTTTGTCATAATCGTTCGGTCGCGGTTTTTTCCTCCCTGATTTTTCACCATTACGTTTCAAATAATTTTTTGACAGTTGTTTAAGGTTAACAATTTTCTTGGTCTCTGTAATATTGTCCCCAATTTTGATTTACGCTGCCAAAATGTGATATCAGGTTCCCGTAGCCGGACATTGACACGTTTCTTCTGGAAAAAATGTTACCGCATATTTTTTTATTATTGTTACCGTTAACAATGAATGCTTTTCAATTTTCTACAAAAGTAACGCCAGCATTTCTACTGTTAACTTAGCCAAACATGACTGTGACATTGTGGTCGAATCAGATGACACAGACGCGGATACAGACAGGCAGCCGAGGAGATGGTAACAGTGTAGGCCACTCCTCTTCATTCCCTAGATCTGCAGAGAATTCCTGTGGAAATCGTAGAAGGGCATCTCGATAGGGCGTGTTGATAGGCGACAACAAATCCTCACATATATCCTTCTCACAGGGCACAAACACTGGTTTCTCCTCACAACACACGCTAGGCACATTACACACATCTACACTGGGGGCATCACACACATCTATACTGGGGGCATCACACACATCTACACTGGGGGCATCACACACATCTACACTGGAAGCATCAAACACATCCCCGTTGCTGCTCTCACAAATAGTAGGTCGAATCCGGAAGACTACGGTGAAGATGTCGTCCTTCAGCTGCTGTATTCCTCGACGCGTCAGGTGGAGTCCGTTCCTGGATAGAATATGTGACATTGTACAGTGTGCGTCTTCGAGCCCGAGTTTGTTTACAATCGTAACGTCATCATGAATGTCGTAAAATGAGAAAAAAAATAAAAATTTGTCATGTTTTAATCAATTTTTGTTAGTTTATTAACAGTACTTACAAACAAAAACAGATATTAATGTTCTATTTTGTGCATACGAAATAAAACACGCGCATCCTGGTATTTACGACTTTAAAAAGTATGGAGACTCACTCGCGGTAAAATTGCCACGAGAGTACACCTTTAAATGTCATAGGAGACAGTTTTTAACAATACCTTTTCTCTCCATAATTATCAACTTCGTTTCATAGACTCCTCATAAAAATGCTTTTTTAAAGATTAATAACGATATTAACTCGAAGAAATTGAAGTGCAAAGGTAGTCAGAATAAAAAATCGTTACCCGATTATCGTTCCTGATTTCCTGAATTTATGACGTGATAAGAGACCACACTTAGATTTGCGAATCAAAACAAAAGCACACCCATAGACGATTTATTCGCAACTGGAGGAGTTTTTTAATGGGGAACCATAGTTTGTTGCACACGGATATCACCTTGAACTCATAATTAATGCAAGTGCGAGCCACATCCATGATTTTTCATCCGAGGACGAACAAGGAGATCAATGAAGGTTCTATTTATTCTGAATCGGTTGAAATAATACTGACTGGTTAGCGGTTAATGATAAATGTATGATAATTTCAGAGTACATTCTCTAATGACATTAAGAGAAATATGGATAGTTATTACTTGCGCTATGTCTAACCCCTTGCAGACACGCAGAATCGTTTGTTTTGTTGTTTCCAAAGGGGGGGGCTGTCAAATAGAAGGTTGACTGACAAAAAAAAAGGTGGGCACCCCCTTATCCTCCTTTGGTTTTATGTGCCCAAGTGCCACCCTGACTCGGATATATTTTATAGCCAGATCGGAATTTCCTTTACACACATCGTGAGCGCCGTATTTTGAATTTATTTTCATAAGATTTTTACAGGTATCGTGTGCAGCTATTTTAGTTTAACAAGTGAATATGATAATAAATATAAGTAGCTAATTAACATTCTTTTACAATGAAATTTGCGACATTAGGGCCTATACGAAGAATAATTTACTAGACTATCACTTTTCTTAACATTTAACGTTATTTTCTGGTTTTAAATTTTGTCCCCAATAAGGAAACCAACGTGCAAATTAGTGCTTCATTTGAAAAAACTAAATCATCCCCCAAGTCTTGCATGACCGTAAAAATTGGTTTATTTCACCTAATATAAAAACTTGTAATTTCAATATCGCTCCACCATTTGCTTTGAACATTCTTTTTCAAAAAGAAAAGAGAGATAGGGGGGGGGGGGGGGTCTGATTATGCAACTTTTAACATATAAAGTTAAACCTATCCATCTTCAATTAATTAACTTATATATTCAGAGAAAAAGATTCTGATCAGAAGAGCTTCATATGACTATTTCATAGTCACATTTCATTTCTGAACAAATTACCGTAGATCATGTTTAAGCTAAATTATAAATATATGTACTATTGTCATTACACAGTCAACGTTTTCAGGAATTCCTCGTCTTCTCCGTGCTTGCAGTTGGTCTGTAGTCGAAAATAGTTAGAACTGCATCTGGTCGAAGATTTAATTTCTTATACCCATTATTTTTTGCCAAAGCAAAGTGTATACGATAACGAAACTGATCCTCATCAACCCCCGTAATCGCGTGTAATGATTGTCACACAACTAAGAGTTCTGTGTTCTTGATGTAGATTTCACAGCCAAGTCTTTCAGAACGTTGGATCGTTTAGACAAAAGTATAATATTGAAATACCTGAGTTGCTACATTATAGTTGAATGTAAGCACAATGAACATTTTGATGGATAAAACCCGCAGTTGTTAGTATAAACAAATACACATTTGCGACAGGCTGGTCTCTTTTGACGTCATCAAGCAAGGGAGATAAATCATCGTACTATTTTGATACTTCACACCCCAGCAACATGTGATGGTCTGTAGCGTCTGTTACTGTACGATTTTTTCTGAATGACTTATTTACATAAGTAATTAAAGAAAAACACATTTCCGCGCAACACAATTTTTTTTTGAAAATCCTCTCCTATGACCTTTAAGGGGATCAAAGGTTTACGTGATGATATTTAGGAAAATGTTCAATTTCAATCAAACTTCATATAAATTAGCCTGAGGTGAAGGGGATTCAAGTTTTTTCAAATGATTGATTGATTGAATATTATTTAACGCCCCTCTCGAGAATATTTCACTCATATGAAGACGTCACCATTGCCGGTGAAGGGCTATGTTCGGCGCTTATGGCCATTGAGCAGGAAGGGATCTTTATCGTGCCATACCTGCTGTGACGCGGGACCTCGGTTTTTGCGGTCTCATCCGAAGGACCTCCCCGTTTAATCGCCTCTTACGACAAGCAAGGAGGTACTGAGGACCTATTCTAACCTGGATCCTTCAAATGGGAGATAATCAAGAAATTGCAAAAATATGGTGATTTAATTTCAAATTCTTCTCAAACCACTGTTGCAGAAAATTTGAAACTTACAGGAGCGCTTTCTGACATAGTGCAGAAATCATGCCCCCTGGGGTCCTCATAAGCTAAAACTGCCTTATTTTTTCTTAGGATTTAATTAAATGGGGGTGGGGATTTATCCCTCACTACATGTCTTCACATTATAGCTTAAATTCTTCTCATTCTCTATACTACAAGAAAATATACTGAGAGGGTGAGGGGTGTCACCCAAAATATCTTCATTTGAATATAAATAAAAGATATTGATCATTGTCAAAAAAGCCCCCCTTTTTAGGTGACCTCGGGTGACCTATTGCAATTGGTTGTCGTCGTGCGTTAACAATTGAATATTTTTAACTTCTTGTTAATAACTACCATTCCAATTCTTTTCAAATTTGTTATGAGGCATCATTAGGACAAGGGGGACATAAATTGTAAATTTCAGGACTCCATCACCCTAGGGGCAGGGCAAAAACTGCCCAAAATTAACCAATTTTCAAAAATCTTCTCTAGAACCGCACACGTTTAAGAAAAGCTAAATGCATGGTGATGTAGAGCAGGAAGTCGTCTACCAAATTTGTAAAATTCATGATCCCCAGGACGGGGTCAAACTTGGTATGTAGTGTTTACGTGTAAAACACTTAAATAACATCTTCTGTAGTGCTATTTGATGATCCCAGGGGTAAGTGTTTTGGTATCAGGGTGAGGCCAAAATGGTCAGTTATTAAATGTGTGAACAATATATATTTTTAACTTCTTCATAACGCATTCCAATTATTTTCAAATTTCGTATGAAACATATTTAGAACAAGGGGAACTTAAATTGTAAGTTTCGGGATTCCAGCACTCCTGGGGCCTTAGGGGCGGGGCCAAAACTGACCAATTTTTAACAATCTTTTTCTTAAGAACCACACACCTCTACCAAAATTGTAAATTTCATGATCTCCGGGGTAGGAGTACTGACTCCAGGGCGGGGCCAAACTTGGAATATAGTGTTTATGTGTAAAACACTTAAATTACATTTTAGTGCTATTAATACTAAATTGAAACTAAATGGATAGAGCAGGTAGTCTTTTACCAAAATTGTTAATTTGATGATCCCCAGAGTAGGGGTTTTGACTCCAGGGTGTGGCCAAACCTAGTATATAGTATTGATGTGTAAGTTTGCTGATACTGTATAAGATCTAAATGCACACTTAGGAATTAAGCAGAAAAGGATGTACATGTACAAAAAATTGTGAATTTCACAACCCAGGGTTATGACCTTAGGATGGGTCAAAATTAGTCACATCTTTTGATGTTTTAATGTTGATACACCTATTATTTAAAGCCTTCCATCAGTGTATGCGCTTTTGACGGCAGTGAAGTTTTAAGAACACATCTTGTTGATTCTGAACATTAGAATTTAGCTTAGATATTCAGAACAGGATTTTTTTCTAGATTTCATAGGAGTAGTCATACTTTTTCACTAGTATTCAGGTGACCGATAAGGCGTGTGCGCCTTTTGTTAAGAATTCCTGTATTCTACTCATTATACATAAAGGGAAAGTATTTAAGCCAAGGACAGGAGTTACCTTATATACATTGTAATACCAAAAGATAGCCCAACATACAGAAACAGTCATTTAGAAAAGCAGCGTACAATTTTTAAAGAGATCGGAATAAATTATTGTTCACACGTTCGCTTCGTTCTATTTTTAACACTATCTTCGTCTAATCATCATCTTCGTTCGGGCGACATCTTTACCATCCACATATGGCGGATACCACGGTTGAAGCCAATTTTCGGGCGGATTATAGGGTCCGTTAAGGAAGACGTCCGTGCAGTCGTTAAACCACCACCCTCCTCCCCACTTAGTAGCACAGTTATATGTATATTGGTCGTTATCTACGTCATATGTGGTGAATCTCATCCCGTTGATAATATTAGGTGTGGATGTGTTCCGGATGCTGTCACCTAAAAATGCAATGATGAAAAGGTGACGATAACGAACAGTTATCAATCTCATAAGGCATACAAAATAAAGAGATGGGCAAACGCGGATCCCTGGGCATATCAAAGATGCCATCAGGTGTCTAGAAGGAGTAAGTATCCCCTGTCAATCGACCACACACGCCGTGAGTCCTATGTCTCAAGTGATCAGGTTAACAGAGTAATCCGTAGTTAAAATCAGTGTGCCAAGAACTTACATGTACAGCATACTTTAATGAAGATAAGTAATTTTCATACCTATATGCTTTTGTTTGTTTCATGCTCCATTTGGGAACAATTTACTTATACTGAGATTTGACTTGAACACTCAAACCGCCGTTCCCGAATTAAAGTAAACGGTTTTCACTCAACCACCGCGACACGCGGTAGTTCAGTGGTAGAGCGTTTGCTTCGTATTTGGGTGGTTCAGTTCGAGACTTGCATGTGCCGTGGCCGCTTCAAACTAAAGACGTTAAATAGGAAGATAATGCTTCTTCGCCAAACACACGGAAAATGACCTTAAAAACGGAGGTCCCGTGTCGCGGCAGGCGTTGGGACGATAAAGAACTCTCACTGCTATGGTCCTGAGATTGATTGATTGAATGTTGTTTAACGTCCCTCCCGAGAATCTTTCACTCATATGGAGACGTCACCATTGCCGGTGAAGGGCTACAATATTTAGGCCTATGCTTGGCACTTACGGTCTTTGAGCAGGGAGGGATCTTTATCATGCCACACCTGCTGTAACACGGAAGCTCGGTTTTTGCGGTTTCATCCGAAGGACCGCCCCATTTCGTCGCCTCTTACGACAAGCAAGGGTGTTCCTGAGGACCTATTCTAACCCGGATCCCCACGGGATCCTATGATCCTTAGCGCGATGCTTATGTGTGGTAATTCACCTATGGCTGGTGATGTTTCAATATGAGTCAAAAATTCTCGACGGGATGTTAAAGCATTAATCAACCATCGCGATCAATCGTAACTATATAATTCATGAATATGTCGTAATGATGAAATATGTCTTCATCAATTAACAGCTATCATTTCTGAGGTTATCTTCACCATGATGTTGGTGCGTCACGTTACTTGTATTTACATAAAATATCAATGTAATTGACAGCCTCGTTATCACTTAGTAACAAGCGTACCGCAAACGGTACATAACACGCCCGTGAAATGCTTACATAGGGCGTTTTTCTTGTGCTATAATTTGTATAACTTTGCTTCAGGTAGTATCAGCCATCATGAGGTTGTGACAAACTTTCATATGAACAAAGGGTCTTAGCTTGAAAATTGAGATTTCCTCAAAATGGACCAAGTTCAACAACCTGCAATTTTTTTCAAATCAAAAATGGAAGAAAATCAAAATCCTTCAACAGATGCACATCTTCAGTACCTATACAAACACTCCACAAAATAAAAAGGTCCTCATTTGAAAACTGTGGGAGGAGTTGGGCAAACAAATAATGTACCCTTCATAGAATATTAATTTCTAAATAGACTAAGTTCAACAACCTGTAATTTTCTCAAAAATTGTAGAAAATCAAACTCCATCCCATATGCTTATCTTCAATATCCATACAAGCACTCCACAAAATAAGAAGGCTCTCACTTGAAAACTGTGAGAGGAGTAGGGCGGACAAATTATGTACCCTCCATATAATAATTATTTCCAAATAAAGGGGCAAACCTCTTGGAAAAAAGGTCGAAATGGATCAAAATTGCAGTATGATGCAGAGTGACCCACAAAGAAGCTCCACAGCAAGTTTCAGCATGATATGTGAAAGGGAAATGAAATTATAAAGAGAAAACCTGGAACGGACGGACGGACGTACAGACATCGCTGTACCATAATACGTCCCGTCTAAAGACGGGCGTATAAAAAGCTTTACTGAGAATATTATCGGTCACGTGATATGAAGAAAGAAGACATTTTCATGTACAATAAACTCACTCCCCACACTGACTCAGTGATCCTGAATTTTCCCCTGAGATGTTCAATCTAATAAACTCTCTCCCCACATTGAACCAGTGATCCTGAATACGCCCTTGTGATGTTCCATCTAATAAACTCACTCCCCACACTGACCCAGTGATCCTGAATACGCACTCATTCCCCACACTGACCCAGTGATCCTGAATACGCACTCACTCCCCACACAGACCCAGTGATCCTGAATACGCTCCTTTGATGTCCAAGCTGTACTGGCTGTCTTCTCCAAGTATAGAGAAGTTATCGTATATTATATATAGAGAGGTTCCATCCACGTTTGTAACACTGATGTAGAGGGAGGCGCTGCTTTCTTTCGTGAATTGGTAGATGATAGCATTCCCTGACGAAAGAAAAGGAAAACAACTCTAAGTCTTATTTTATTAGATCCATCAAATCATTTGCTTAAACCATTCACAAATATTTGATAGTAGTATAGGATTTACCTATCCAGTAACTGATTTACAAATATTTGATAGTAGTATAGGCTTTACCTATCCAGTAACTGATTCACAAATATTTGATAGTAATATAGGCTTTACCTATCCAGTAACTGGTGCGGACGTCTCCAAAACCTGTCCTGTACTCCTCCCAGGATCTGTTGAAGTTCATTGTACCGTCCACCCGATTCTGTATTACCTATTATTATGCACAACACAGAAATCAATGATTTAGATGAGGAAGACAAATCAAATTGGAGGACGTGATAATTCTTGAGTAAACGGCCAATGAAATACATAACAATCCCTGAGTTGGAGCTTCAGGAGTAAGGATTGAAGCGCCCAAATGAGCTGGAGCTGCCGTGGTGAGGGTTGGATCTTTCGGGGAAAGGGTTGAAGTTGCCGGGGTAAGGGCTGGGGTTGGGTTGGAGTTCCCGGAGTAAGAATTGGAGGGTAAGCGTTGGAACTCCCGTATTATGGGTTGGAGCTCCCGGGGTCAGGTATAGGTTTGGGTTCACGGGAGTAATGGTTGAAGCTCCCGGGGTATGAAGGTTGGAACTTCCGGGTTAGAGCTGCCATGGTCAGAGTTCGAGCTCCTTGGCTAATGGTTAGAGCTGTGGGGTATAATGGTGGAACCGCAACAAAAGGGATTTATGTTTATTGATTTTGAGAATTGCACACACTTTGAGTAGTTTGATTTACAAACAGCATCATGCTGTACTGATTCTAGCGTTTAATGACAATTAAAGCGGGACCAAATCTTATAGGAATTCGGTATATTTTTCAATAGTTATCTACATTACTATGTAGGAATAACTACATACAACATAGATAAGTTTCAGTATGTAGCTTGTGATTTACAATCAGTCTTGTGGGACGAGATTTACGGGGTACTGAGGTCATAATACATATGGAATTATCTTTATCCAGTCATAGTACGTTAAGTATTTTGAATAAAAACACGAAACACTGTTCAGGTGTGTGGTGCGGCCCAGGGGTATCTTAATGGACATCTCGTGGGGACCCGGGTTATAATGAGGCGGTCCTTCAGATGAGATGGCAAAAACTGTGGTCTCCTGACACCGCAGGTGTGGCACAAAAAAGAACACTCCTTGCTCGAAGGCCGTAAACACCGATCAAAGGCCCAAATTTCCCAACCCTTCACCGGCAATTGTGACGTTTCCATATGAGTGAAAAATTCTCAAGCGGGACATTAAACAATATACAACCAACCAACCTTACTGGATATCGTAGTTTTGGTTATTCTTAAAACAAACTATCCCAATTTTAAATTTCCAGACTAACAACTCTAATGAAAAACTTACAGTCCAGCCACCACCAGTTGTCGCCATGTCGCAGTATACAGTCACCGAACGACGGTCTCCCGGGGGACGGATGGTGTAAACGCCGGAAGTGGTTTCTCCTCTTTTAAACAGTGCCTGGCAATCCTCTGAAATCGTAAGATAAGAATGAAAAACTTAATTGAAGTGAATCTGTACATGAAAGGTAAAGATAACGAACAGTGATCAATGTCATAACTCCTGTAAGCAATACAAAATAGAATGTTGGGCAAACATGAACCCCTGGATATACCAGAGGTGGGATCATGTGCCTAGGAGGAGTAAGCATCCCCTGTCGACCGGTCACACCCGCCGTGAGTCCTACATCTTGATCAGGTAAACGGAGTAATGTTTTGATGTACATGTAAAACTTATACGGTACCAATTTGGATGCACCAGATGCGCATTTCGACAAATAATGTCTCTTCAGTGATGCTCAACCGAAATGTTTGAAATCCGAAATAACTATGAAGTTTTGGAGCTAAATATAGCTAAAAACAGCGTGCCAAAAAAGTGCAGCCAAATTCGTCCAAGGATAAGAGCTATACATGAGGGAGATAATCCTTAATTTTGAAGTGAATTTCTAAATTTTATAACAGCAATTGAATATACATCCGTATTTTCAAGCTAGTAACGAAGTGCTTAGCTACTGGGCTGTAGAGACCCTCGGGGACTAACAGTCCACCAGCAGAGGCCTCGACCCAGGGGTCATAATGTAAAACTTATACGGTACCAATTTGGATGCACCAGATGCGCATTTCGACAAATAATGTCTCTTCAGTGATGCTCAACCGAAATGTTTGAAATCCGAAATAACTATGAAGTTTTGGAGCTAAATATAGCCAAAAACATGTAGCCTTAAACTTTTATGAAATGAAAAACTTCAAATTATTACATTTTCTGATATTTGAATTTTTTCTGTGATGTTAAAAATATGCATCTAGTATATTATGTTGGAGCTACTTCAAAGTCAATAGTAAATGACAAATATTACATGTGTAGCCTACACTTATATTATGTTACGAATATTCATAGCTTTCACTTTGAATAAAGTTTTGTGTTTTCAAGATACTTGCCTTCCTTGCTCGACGCCTTTGATACATACATGTTTGTAGTTGCCAAGTGAATCCTTGCGCAAAGCGAAGTGGGTTATAAACTAAGTTATTGCATATGCCCCAAACTTTGAATCATTCCTTAAACGGCTAGTTGTATTCGGCGAGTCCGCGCGTCCCATTTTTTTTTTCAAAGTAAATTTATCGCTTATTTTTAATCATACGATTCGGGCTCGAAATTTCACCAGAAGTCGCACGTGGTAGGGTTACAATAGGGATATTTTGATATAGACATCGGCATTTGGGGCATGGATGCGACACGCCCCCTAACCTTTTCTGATCTGGGATCTACACACTATTTTGTTACTTTTGAATTGTAAATACACATTTAGGATTATAAAAAATGTATTTTAGTCTCTGTTACATATTTGTAAAAATCAAAGTTTTCAGCGATTTGAAAAAAAGATATAGCATTCACTGATAACGATACCCTTACTAATACGTTACAACAGAGACGAAAATCTTTGATGTATATTTACAAAACATAAGTGAAAATAAAATAAATGTGTTGATCCCAGATCAGAAAAAGGGTAGGAATTGATTTGGAGTTGCATGCCCCAAGGCCTGTGGTTGAACATGGGTTTATAAAGAACTGTACATGTACGTCAATGTATACTGAATTAATAATCCCTTCTCATGTAAGCCTAGTGGAAATACTGGCCCGTGTATCTGAAATTTATCACACCCTTCCGAATACATCAAGTACTAGCTAGAGTCTTATATGCACGGTTTCGGTTTAATATAGCATTTGGAGAAATTGTGTTGAAGTAGGAGGGGGGGGGGGATTCTGGCTACAAGTGGGCCCAGGCGAGTTATGGTAAAAAACATTAGATAAACAAGTTTGAGTATGAATTATAAACATAACAATTGATAAAAGTCTGACGACTGATTAACAGAAGACACTTGGGAGTTACTATTATTCATTTATATTTATAGCAAATACATAATTGTCATAAAAGTGGAATCCACTGTGTGATGTATCCTCGCACCTAAAATTGTGACTTCGCAAATAAATATAAACAGTTTAAGACAAAATATAAAAAAAATTAATAAATTGATAGCTAAACGATACAAAGTATCATTTATGATTAGTTTGTTGACTTTGAAAAAAAGCTGAGTGCTTGAAACAATCCTCGAACGTTTGATTGGGCTCGATATTCGCGTAAGCTATTTCCGTAAAAACAAGCGATAAAGCTAAAATGTAAAGAAGATCAAACTCATTTGAGTGTTTATTACCAGAAAACATTGACCACCAAATACAATTAGCCCCTTAAACATTGAAGTATCGCTACATTCTAAAGCAATGGTCAAGGTTAATGATTGCCACATATTTCAGCATGACCGGATTGACCGTTAGTGGTCAATAAATCAAGGAACGTTGCATTTTAACTTTTAAGAAATAAGGTATTTTAAAATAGCTATCGTGATATAAATACGGGTTGGTCACGTGATCGAATTTCTTCAAGGCGCAAGTATTTGATCATGTGCCAACCCGTATTTATATCCCGATAGCTATTCTAAAATACCTTATTACTTATTGTTACATTATTGATCGATGACCATTGCTGAATTGTGTTAACAACACGTCTTCATACATTTCACATTGTTTACCTACATGTGCATAACGCTTCGTTCAAAATAACGATAACATAAAATAAAGTCACATCAAATGAAGAACTGTTTTAATTATTAAGACGCTTAAAAGCAAGTATATCAACAAAAATATATACATTAAATCAGGAGTATACGATTGAAAACCTTTCCTTATGTCTAAATTGATAATTTTAGAAAAACCGATTAAAAATGTACTGCGAAAGGGGGTGCGCAATGTCATAGTTTTGATGCGCCTTTGAAACTTGAAGACGCAGTTGTTGAAGACCGACTTCGAAAGATATTCTGAGGACATTACGGATTTAACAGAAGACAGGTGGAGGATAATGAAGAACTTTGACAACTTACAAATATCGGCCATAAATCTTGTGAATGAACTTTTTGTTACAGACTAATGTCATCGTCTAGCAGTAGGTAAAATTCCGCATCACCAGTTGCCGAATTCAGCCATTGTTTACATAAGGGTGTAGCAGACGACACTTTAGACATACATTAGAAAGACACTAGACATTGTTTTACAGAAATGTGTTTATTATTGATGAAAGTCTACTGCTAAAATCATAAATACATTTTATGATGTTGATTTCATCTATTGATAGAGTTCCGTAGTAAGCGGGAGCGATGGCTAAATGTATATTGCCCAAGTAAAAGTAGTACCTGTAACATGCTTTTAACATACGCACAGCCGTGACCTCTGTTGACCCGGTACAGGTATTTATACACTGATAGATGCATGTACGTATTGCTCGTAATAGTGTTATATAAGAGAAAAGTTAAAAATGTAAATATTACATGATAGACCGTTAGTGGTCAATAACAAGTAACGTTACATTGTAACTTTACATGATAGACCGTTAGTGGTCAATAACTTAAATAACGTTACACTGTAAATATTACATGATAGGCCGCTAGTGGTCAAAGACTAAGTACACAAGCCTGGACACAAGCCTGGTGTGTCCAGGCTTGGATTTCTCGAAAAAATCTCAAGTTTTGAGGGTTTTTTTTATTTGAGCAGCCAAAATTTGAGAAAAATATCACGCATTGTTAGACCGTTCTTGGCACACTCATTTTGACTACGGATAACTCCGTTTACCTGATCAGGATATAGGACTCACAGCGGATGTGACCGGTCGACAGGGGATGCTTACTCCTCCTTGGCACCTGATCCCACCTCTGGTGTGCCCAGGGGTTCGTGTTTGCCCAACTCTCTATTTTTTTTGTATTGCTTATAGGAGTTATCAGATTGATCACTGTTCGTTATCGTCACCTTTCATTAAAACTTTACATGAGAGACTGTCAATGGTCAAAGACTGAGTAACGTAACATTGTAACTTTTTATGATAGGCTGCCAATGGGTGTAAACTCCAGCTTGATTAAATATTATCAATACGTTCAAGATTAAGTAGGGGTCTCCGTGGCCGAGTGGTTAGAGCAACGCGCTCAAAATCACACGGCCTCTCACCTCTGTCGGCGCGGGTTCGAATCCCGTCGCGCCGGGAAGTGAGAAAGTTTCCCAGTTTACTTTCGGAAGGTCGGTGGTCTCTTATCATGTACATTGTATCTGGGTTCTCTCTTCCACCAATAAAAACTGGGCGCCACTATATAACTGAAAAATTGTTGAGTGTGGCGGAAAACATCAATCTAATTTATAGTTTAGATAAAATATAAACAATGAAATCAATATATGCACCCAGGGGTACATGAGCCGAGTTGCATGGGATACATTGTAAAATCAGGAATGATATGGCATATTTATAATTGAGAAAAACTAATTTCATTTTTAAACTTTTAGAGTTACTGTCCAGAAACCATATTTGTCTGAAGTTTTCAATCTATTTTCGGTCACTGTGACCTTGACCTTTGACTTTTTTCCTCCAAAATCAATAGGGACCTTGCTTAGCTGGTATCCAACAATATATCCAAGTTTCATTTGATTCAAACAAGAGGTATTGTGAGCAATGCTCACTAAGAATACCCCCCGCTTACCCCAATCTCCCAAAGGATGTTGTCAATAGGTATAAATTACCGCTTTCCTGAGTGTAAAAATATGGTATGCCTTGGTAGAAGAAAATGGAAACTATAGTCCGAAGACAAATTCATGGTATAAACCTATAATTTTGACTTTGAGATCAAAGGTCAAGGTTATAAAGATTTCATGAATGTACATGACACAGTCTCATGGTGATACACCTATGTCTTATAGTATGACT
The DNA here is from genome assembly GCF_947568905.1 of Ostrea edulis. Taxonomy (NCBI): domain Eukaryota; kingdom Metazoa; phylum Mollusca; class Bivalvia; order Ostreida; family Ostreidae; genus Ostrea; species Ostrea edulis. The sequence goes on from NC_079171.1 coordinate 35,446,843, forward strand.
ATGTAAACACCCTATAATCAATTTTGACCTTGAAGTCAAAGTTCAAGGTCATATAGAGGTCACGACGGTACTCGACACATCGTCTCATGGTGATACACTCATGTGTCAAACATGGTATGCCTATGTCAAAGAACAAAGAAGGCATGACCCTGACACGAATCTATTGTTAAAACCTTTAATTTTGACCTCGATGTCAAGGTCATATGGAGGTCATGAAGGTACCTAACACATCGTCTCATGGTGATACACTCATGTGTCAAATGTGGTATGCCCATGTAAAAGAACAAAGAAGTTATGGCCCGGATACGAATCCATTGTAAAAAAAAAAAAAAAAAAAAAAAAAAAAAAACCTTTAATTTTGACCTTGAGGTCAAGGTCATGAAGGTACTCGACACATCGTCTCATGGTGATCAACCTGTGTGCCACATATGGTATGCCCATGTCAAAGAACAAAGAAGTTATGGCACGGACACGAATCTCCACAGATAGATATAGTGATTCCTATATACCCCCTAAACTTCGTTCGCGGGGGAGGGGGGGGGGGATAATTAAAAAGTTTCGAGTTATCCCCCTGAAACCAAATTTTTTGGGAATTTTAAATATATTTTCGGTCACTGTGACCTTAACCTTTCACCTATTTTCTCAAAAATCAATAGGGGTCTTCCTTACCTGGTACATAACAATATCTTTAAGTATCATTTGATTCGGATTTAAACTTTCTGAGTTATCATCCGGAAACCAATTTTTTCTGAAATTTTCATTCTATTTTCGGTCACTGTCACCTTGACCTTTGATCATTTTTCTCCAAAATTAATAGGGTCTTCTTTACCTGGTACCCAACAATATATCAAAATTTCATTTGATTAGATTGTAAACTTTTCGAGTTATCACCCAGAAACCAATTGTTGACGCCCGTCCACCCGTCCGCATCACCAAACCAATAGCCGAGTTCAACTTCGTTGCAACTCGGCTGAAAATGTCTTTCTTTGTTGTTTTATAAGGTAATTCTGCAATGCTAGCTACCTTCATCACCCAATGAAACAACAAAGACAAGCATTGTATTGTTTGAATAGGAATATTGTGTCCTCGAGTATTAAAGATCGAACTCCGGCAGTGGTGACGTCTCCGTATGAGTGAAATATTCTCAAGAGGGACGTTAAACAATATTCAAACAATATTCAGTAGTATCTGGGCTCTTTGCCCCGAATTAAAACAACGTAACGTAAGTTGCCACGTTTGACTTTTTGCGTAAAATTGACTCAACGCCAATAAGTTATCAATTTCAAAGAGAAATTCAACAGTTATTTATTTGGGGTTTTTTTCTCTCTCTCTCTCTAGAAATAATTAAAATTTCATCCTACTATTATTATTTTTCGTTAGAAATTTTAATTGCTTTTTTATGTCCCTTCGAGAATTTTTCACTCATATTGAGACGTCACCAGCTGTAAGTGAAATATCACAAATTTAGACCTATTCTCAGCGCCCAGACCGTAGCAGTGAGGGTTCTTGATCATGCCAACGACCATCGCGACACGGGACCTCCGTTTTAAAGGAGCAGGCGAAGGAGCAATCATTACCTGTGTTAACGTCTTGGGTTTGACGCGGCCATGGCACGACTGGGTCTCGATCTCACGACCTCCCGGATGTAACGTGAATGATCTATGAGCCACGGGGACCAGCATAGAATATATATAGACCGCTATCATGATATACAAGTTGTAATGTCCACCTAAATATCCGTGATGCTAACAACACGTGCACTGAGTTTCCCAATTGAATAATAACTGAATATAAGGTACATCGAACCCGACCAAAATAAATAATTAACAAACACTAGTGTACAGACCAGTATATTAATATATAGAGAGCAAAATGTTCACCTGGGAATTGCGGGATATAATATTTCCATCCTAATTCATCACCAGCCATGTCCTCTGAAAAACAGGTTTTGAAGATGTGACACTTCTTCGTTCGTGAGTTAAACCCCAAACAGTCGCAATTTTCATTGCACATGGCGGAACACTCAATTAATGATTTTGCGGTGTCCACCGTCTTGTCGTTTGTATTGAAAACTTTGTTGTTAAAAGAACTGCGGACTGTGTAATGGCAGGATACCATGTTAGCATAGGACGATGTCCAGATGACAGACATTGAGAGAAGGCCAATAATTCCACGAACGACGGAAGTCTTCATTTCTAAAGAGAGATTCGGGCGATTATGTCATCATTGTTCACAATTTCTTACCAGGACCCCGTATCCATTAAACTCGTACATACAATAATGCAGTCTGTGTCACTGAGTAACCATGCTGAAGCAGATAAAACTGTCGAGGGTTATGTTCAGGGAATACAATATAACTGTTGAATCTGCATTGTGGGGTCGGTATTGAACTTCTGAGTGGACCAATCAAATGCTCTTTGGCGCTAGCGCAAATCACGTTGTCAAGAGAATCGGGGAAAATACGAACCTTCTCGCTCAATGAGGAATCCCAAAGTGATTATTTGCTTGCCCATCGTTTGAATGCTACTTATTTTATTGGGCATAAGTCATGAATCACCAAAGTAGCAGATCCTTACCAGCATTAAATGAGCAGGACTTGGAAATGTGATCGCGATGCTCTGGTGTGTCCAGGGGTCCGGGTTTGCCCAACTCGTAATTTTGTATTCCTTATAGGAGTTGTGAGATTGATCACTTTTTGAACATTTACTGTTCGTTATCTTCATCATTTCGTTGAACCTACAGATCCATATATCAAATCTCGGGTATTAAGAGCTTTCTGTCATAGTGTACTAAACAGCTACATACGGGTATCTTACGTTCTTATAAGAGTGTCGTTCAGTTTTCTAACTACAAAGTTTTTAGCACGTGATTCACAACAAAGTTTTAACCAAACTGTACACTAATGAAAGATTGACATCGTTTTATATTTAAGTTATACAGAAAATTTACGAGTATTTCAATATGAATTTACTTCTATGAAATAAAGGTAATACATACATACTCTCTTGATGTGTCATGAACCAAAAAGTCAAAGTTTAATCCGTATTTGATATGTATATTTGGCGTTCACTGGCTTAGCAATCGAAAGGGATAAAAAACGATCCCCTTGACAAATAAATAAATACTCTTACTACTATCCATTGAACTAGAAATCACAATCGATTTTGAAGAAAAAAGACTCTATAGTTGTTAAAAGCAATCTAGCACAATTCATTACCAAGTCTTCCATTTCCAAGAATACAATTTCCGAAGAATACTATTTCAAACAAGATATCTGAATACATTAATTTCCTTCTGATCCCCATGTGATTTTTCTGCCTTGCTCTGTAATTCCCTTTGATTCAGGTTTCAATACATTAGACATTCCTTTCACACGATAATGTTAATATCAGTTAAATTATTTTATGTGTAGGGTTATATTCATATGCAGAAATTACACCCCAGTATATTAATTCAAAATGTTTTAAAGAGTAATAATAATGGTATATTTATTAAACGTAAATAACATTCTGAATTTAATATGCTCACAAAACATTCCGAAGTTGAATCCACATACTAAATTATAATACATTGTTTAAATTCTTGAAATATTTTATTAGTGTTCATATCATATAGGTCCTTCGGACCGAGGCCCCGTGTCACAGCAGGTGTGGTACGATAAAGACCCCTCCCTGCTCAAAGGCCGTAAGCGCCGAGCATAGGACTAAATTTTGCAGCCCTTCACCGACAATGATGACGTCTCCATGTGTGTGAAATATTCTCGAACGAGATATTATAATATTAACATGGCAACAACCAACATCATTTCATACAAATACCGAATAGTTAATTTCCATGCACCTTTTATAACCTGTGTAGAGTTCACGTCCAATATATATTACCAAGGAATGAAATTTTCAAAAACATTTCGGCAATCAAACATTTTTTCTATAATTCTGAGATTATTGACTGGGTACTTTTTTCAATCTGTGTTTGATGGTTGGGACAAAAAGGGCATTCTGTGAGGTGTCATGATGCGAAAAAGTGTATATGGAACTTTGCTAATTTGGGGTATTTTACATGCATTTTTCACCCCAAACCATCTTTCTAATATCATAAAAATCACAAATATTAATCAATTTTGAAATGATTGTCAAACGTTACACAAGAATAAACTGAAATAGCTGATTGGATTTTTGTCCAGGAAACACAGATTTAAGGGACGTAATTTGAAGATTATAATAGTTTTAAACCTGGAAATAAATGTAGATAATGCATAAAATGATTATTATTTCCAGGAAATGACTTCACAATTTATTTGGACTCATTTTCATCCTTTTAATTTTTTTAACAAAATGATCCTAGCTACCTCTTTAAATATTCTTGAGATGTTAGACAACGGCGGATCTTTAGGGTACTCTGTCTGTCCGGCAAATCTTTTGTACCAAATGAAAGATCCTATCATAAGGAACGCACGAATGAAAATGAGTATATGATAGTCCTATCACTCCTCATCCTTAATGTTAAAAGTTTTTGACAGACAGTCAGGACAAAAACAATACCCCTCCCCCGATATTCCATATGAGGGCTTAATGGAACAATGAACATCTATTAAAATTACACGTTCACAAATTGTACAGGTTTACCCATTCAAATTATCTTTTCAATGTAAAAAAAAAAAAAAAAAAACTACATAGATTAGATATATATTGTTATACATGTCGAGATTTGAGAGGGACAACATTTTCGTAATTTCTGAGAACCTTAAACAATTTCCTTTTATATAGCGCATGTGACACACACATACACATCTGAGCACCGAGTTTTCTCCGATAACAATAATGGACTTATCAGTACCTCAATGAACCCTAGAGAAATTAATGTGTATGGTATATATAGTAGTGCTAATTTATTTTTAAAGGGAGGAATAAAAATGTCCCTCTCCGTTTTGTCTGTTTCTGATTACGAGCATGTTTTCAGTTCAGTGTGTAATTCCCCACAGAATTTTTCCGAGATATGGAAATCGTTAACACTTATTGTGTTCCCCCTGTAACCCATTTTTAATTGAAAAAAGGTTTACTGGGAAAATGTGATTAATTCAGCAGCTCGAAAAACACACGAGGAGTTAATGTATTAACTTTTTTAAAGGAAGATCTGAATGGTATTGATTTGACACCTAACATTATTAACTTGATACCTTGTCAGGGTGGATTAAATACTGATTAAAATCATGTATCCGACACATCAAAACAAAAGCACTAAACATATATCCTTTGCGTAGTAAACAACATGCTCTTACCAGAGCGCGCGTTACGTACATGCAAGTTTCACTTGCAACTCTTGTCAACGCTTGGAATCACGTGACAATATACTCACATGATATAAACAGTCATTCTCGTTTCCTTTCCTTTAACAGTTCTGGCAACAGGTGATACATCAGACCCTCACCGCCGCGGAGGTCTAGAGGTTAGAGCGTTCGCTCCGCATGCAGAAGGTCGGGGTTCAAATCACGGCCGCGACTGACCCAAGTCTTTAAACAAGGTAATGACAATTTCATCGCCAAACGCTCGGCATGAGATGTGAATGTCACGGGTCCTCGGAGATGACCTTGTAAACGGATGTCCTGTGTCACAATAAATGTGGAACGCTAAAGAATCCTCACAGCTCAATGGCCGTAAGCGCCGAGAAAAGGCCTAAATTGATGCCTTTCACCGGAATTGGTGACGTCTCCATACGAGTGAAAAATTCTCGAGAGAGACGTTAAACAAGATTCAATTAAAGCCTACTGCCACTTTGTTAAGTACATTTTTATCATTTAGCTGTTTGTTACTTATTTTACAAGTTTTATCGTATTTTTACAGCCTCTCTTACTTTTTATTCCATGTTTACATTAAAGCTGACATGAATTAATAAATATAGTATAATTCTATAAGTCCGCCATATTTCTTTGCTAATCCGTCATATTAGTTGGATATTCTATTGTTATATGTATCAGGGTTCGCATGGTATATAAGGGGACGAGTTCCGCTACGCTTCATTTCACATCAGTGTCTTCGATTTACCTGTGCGGGTAGCTTCGACAGGTAACACGTACATCTCCGATACTAATTTATAGGTCATCAAGAAGAAATGAAATCATGTTTTGAAACACCATGCAGTGCTCAAAATTACTATAAACATATCGTACAGTAGTAATCATTCTAAAAGCTTTGGATAAATAAATATAGAATGCCTTTTCTTCACGTGAATGTGCGTACATTTGCAATATATATATATATATATATATATATATATATATATATATATATATATAATCACAACGGCAGGGCCAAGGTGATCCGGGTGAACAATGTGGTCCATGGGCCTCTTGTTGATACGTGCATTTTTCTGAAATTCCAATCTAATTTTTCTAATGCTAAGGTAAAAGTATTATAAAACAATTGATAATAAGCAAAATATTTTGGATCGTGCCCTGCAGGGCGATAAAGGTATTGCATCATATTAGATATATTACATGTACATGCAAGCACGTATCATCGAAATTGGAAGTTGGCTTCTCAAAAATTCTTCACAAGGAAAAAAGAAAGGAGTGTTGACCGATCGGGAGGGGGGGGGGGGGTGTAGTCTTCTATCGTGATTGACTTTAAATCGTGTAGGGGATGGGGGTGAGGGGTTAGAGTTTTATCCCACGAGTGCCTAAAACATTTTTCTAAACTCCATTTTCTTCATTAGTGAGGAGGGGGTAGGTTAGAGTCTAACTATTAATACTCATATTTTGCTAAATACAATTGTAGTTTTCATTTATAACTTTCAAGTTGCCATCGTTCTAATTTACTACCACTGTTAAAAATAGTTGGGGTCCAGTTGCCCAATATATATTTTATTTGCATTTCAAAATAACAAATAATAGTCATATTCAAAACGGTGGTTTCCAGTCCCCTTCATCCTCCTCCTTATTCTGCGTGCCTGACGTGTAGTTTTGTACGAATGGAAAAAATTTGGAATTCTTAGATATTGCTCTATCCCGGAAATCAATGTGATGTGAAATAAATAAAATATGTAGTATCGATGGATTCATTGAAACTCCACTTCCATGTTTATGTAGAAAATTCAACAATTTCCCAATTATTCGTGTAAACTTTACATCAATATGCATATTTCTTTATGATCATATATCTGACTCTTTCTATGATTTTTGAAGCAGTCGGTATTCCATAGCATCACCAGGGTATTGAAGGTTTTTCAAAGATCAATGAATTGTAAACGGACGATTAACATGCATTGTAGATTAAAGCAAGTTTCACATTCATTTAGAATGCACACGTCTACCCGCCCGCACGCACTTAGACACGCACACACGCGCATACACAGAAATACCCCGGCTGAATGACCATAAGCGCCGAGAATAGGCCTCAAATTTCCATATGAGTGGAAACTTCTCGAGAGGGACGTTAAACAACATACAATCAACACAATTCAACGATGACTAAGTACACATGATCCATATTTAATTAATTACACTTAACGCCAAACTCCCCGTCGAGGCCTCATTACGTCACCTACAAATAGACCTCTCCTATGTGACGCAGCACAATATACAGATCTGTATATTGTGAGTCCGCGATTATCACGCAGGCAAATAACACTAAAGAAGTAGTTCGCAGTTAAAAGTTTGAAGATATTGATATTAAGAGCATTAATATAAAAGTATGGATTTTATTTTAAACATAAAATGATCAAAAGATCATTAAAAAGTAGGGAGACTCTGTTCAAATTATTGTGTAAAGTAATGAACTTGATGTTTACGTTCTTGTTTTAAAAGTTGTTTACATTTGACGTTGTTTTTTCGTCATTCTACAGTGACGTCACAGTATACGCGGCCGAAGAAATCTCTATCCCATAATGCCTAAGTGGAAGAGTTTGGTTTGTGAGCAAACGAACTCTGGTGGAAGTTAGCACTTAACGCTTTCGCCGTGCTGTTTGGCTCTTCAGAGTGTAACAATTAAAATACTACAAAGTACTTGTTATGACATTGTAGTTAAGACGTCGTTATTATGACGTCACAGAAGCATCATACGAAAATAGCACAAATTAAAATCTGAAAAATAACATCTGGGTTATAACAATCAATTTACATTCAATTTAGGTTTGCACAACTTTATAAAATAATCCTCTTTCGCTCTCCGTAAGTGTTAATTACTTTCTAAAATTTTGTAAAACTAAACATTTAAAAGTTTCTATTGGCGCATAAAGCAAAATGCTCACTGCAGGATGTATTCCTCACGGACGGGTCCCGTATTTGTTGTTTGTGGACTCACACGGTCGGCTAGTTTGGTTCCGGTCTGTCCTATGTAATTTTCTCCGCAACATGCAATATATAAAATTTCTGGATTTGCATGACATATTGATATTTACAGTGAACGCTTTGCCACATTTAAAAGTAGATGGATCTCTTGTTTCTACATATGGACAGGTGCCATAACGGGGATACACATATTTGGTTTTTCTTCATCCGATGAAAATCTGGTTATTGTAAGTAGTTTTTGAAGATTTGGAGGTTGATGTCCATTGTAGACAATGTTCTACATTGGTCCTTTAGATTTTCGGATTGTTGTAAAATCGGGAACCAATGCTTCACAGAGGAGTACATATTTCAAAATAATACAGAGATTATGAGTTACGGCAATATATATCTTTAAACACTTTCGATTAAGTTAACAATACGTTAATTATGTTGTAAAATTAGTAAACTACCAATTATAAAACATCCAGTACACTCTGAAAGTTTAGATAGGTTAATCAGTTTGAAGGCTATGGCTCAAGACATACATCTTAACGTTGGATAATGGAAACTATGACAATACCACTTTTAAGCGTGATAACTCCGATACCCCCCCCCCCCCCCCCCCCACCCCCGATTCAGGAATGGCGCTTCAAGTTTATTATGAAAATTTCAGTGATGCTTGGACTGCCATGTATAACGATGTCTTGAGTTAGTGGAGGAAGCCAGAGAACGTTGTGATGGGAGTATTACTGGTGAAATAACCTTTGCCAGCGTGATATCTGATCCACACAGTGTCTCCCTGCTGAAGCCGCAGGACAGCCATGTTTACTCCAGTCTGGAAACCTGCACTTGCATCTCCTATTGTTCTGACCTTTGATGACCCATTCAGGACAATGTCAACATAAATATTTTGTTTACTATATTCCACGACAGTGACGAAGAAGACGTAGTGTCCCTCTGTAGGGGCCGTGAAAACACCAGTACTGGGATTGTATCCACCCCCGATGTTGTTAATAACAACCGGAAATACTAACGTCCCACTGTTCCAGGTAGTACTGCTAGACGTCACTCCCGCGGTGAAGGCCACTTTCTTCTTAAGATCTAATGAATGAATCAATTTAAGTATATGTGTATGTATACATGTATATCGTAAATAAGAAGGCATTGCAAAGCACAACTAGTAAGTACTTTTATTGTTAATGCATCAAGACTTCAACTCTGCAGAGTTCATACACATATACAACGAAAGAGATTAGCTGTTTGTTATATGTCAAAATAATTTTGCATTAAAATTCATATTGCAGATTAAAGAAATAAAAACAAGACAAACTAAAAATAGGGACCTACAGGCCGTAATGGTCACCTGAGCATTCACAGCAAAGTACTCATGTTATCAATTTGGCAAAAGTGGTAACTTTACAGAGACAGCAAACATTGTAAGATTAAAAATCAACAGAAGATAGAATTTCTTATATTACTTTTCATTTCTTATTAAAGATACTCGTTAAGCCAGAAGATGAAAAAGTGAAGATAACGAACAGTGATAAAAGATGGAAGAAGATCAAAATATGGGGCGGTCCTTCGGATGAGACCGCAAAAAAACGAAGTCCCATCTCACAGCAGGTGTGACGCGATAAAGATACCTTCCTCCTCAAAGGCCGTAAGCGCCAAATATAAACCTAAATTGTGTACCGGTGTTGTAGCATAGAATTTTCCCCCGTATAGAC